>NC_142364.1:12021333-12156333 GCF_059441175.1 Urocampus carinirostris
TCTCTCTCTCTCTCTTTCGGTCCCTCTCTCCTTCTTTCTCTTGTTTTCTCTTCATATCTCTCTCTCTCTCTCTCTTTCTCTTTTTCTCAATCTCTCTTTTCTTCATTTTCTCTTTCAAGTTCTTTCTTCTTCTCACGATTTATCTAGCTCTCTCTTCCTCTGTCTTCTATTTGTGCCCTTCTCTGTTTCTTTCTCCCTCTCCTATTTATTTTCTTCTCTTTTTTTCTCTTTCCCTCTCTCTTTTCCTTTATTTCTTTTTCTAGTTTGCTATATTCTCTCTCTCTCTTTTCATTGTGTATTTACTCTCTTTCTCTCTCTTTTTTTTCCTGTTTCTTTCTTTCCATGTCTCTGTATGTTCCTCTCTCTATCGCTGTATTTTATCAATGTGTTTCTCTCTCTCTCTCTTTATCTTTCTCTCTTTCGGTCCCTCTCTCATTCTTTCTCTCGTTGTCTCTTCATATCTCTCTCTCTTTCTCTCTCTCTCTCTTTGTCTCTTTTGGTCCCTCTCTCCTTCTTTCTCTCGTTTTCTCTTCATCTCTCTCTCTCTTGCTCTCTCTCTCTCTCTCTCTTTGTCTCTTTTGGTCCCTCTCTCCTTCTTTCTCTCATTTTCTCTTCATATCTCTCTCTCTCTCTTTCTCTTTTTCTCAATCTCTCTTCTCTTCATTTTCTCTTTCAAGTACTCTTTCTTCTTCTCACTATTTGTCTAGCTCTCTCTTCCTCTGTCTTCTATTTGTGCCCTTCTCTGTTTCTTTCTCCCTCTCCTATTTATTGTCTTCTCTTTTTTTCTCTTTCCCTCTCTCTTTTCCTTTATTTCTTTTTCTAGTTTGCTATATTCTCTCTCTCTTTTCATTGTGTATTTACTCTCTTTCTCTCTCTTTTTTTATGTTTCTTTCTTACCATGTCTCTGTATTTTCCTCTCTCTATCGCTATATTTTATCAATGTGTTTCTCTCTTTCTCTCTCTCTTTCCCTCTCTCTCTCTCTTTCTCTCTCTCTCTCTGAATCTCTCTTTCTCTTTTCCTCTCTTTTTACCATTTTTGTCTTTATCTCATTCCCGCTCTCTTTCCATTTGTTTTCAAGCCCTCATTAGGATTGTGTTCACAGTTGTTTTTAGGTCATTAATAAATCAAATAAACATACATTTCAATATTGATGGTCAACGCCTATATAAGTGACGGGTAAAGCCCGGAATATGCAAATGAAGGCCAACACACTCTCTCGGTCCACGTCGAGAATCTCTCGTATCAAAATGAACTGATAACGATCCAGGCAGTTTGTAGATCTAGAAAAGACTCGCTGATTCCTTTCTATAGATCTACAAATAGCTGTTAGCATGATTCTTTAGCATTCTTTAGCCACTCGCGTTTGTCACGATAAGCTTTCCGGAATACAAGTTCAACGCAAGTTCTCCTCTAGCTGTGAACTGATAACGATCCAGGCAGTTTGTAGATCTAGAAAAGACTCGCTGATTCCTTCAGTGACTCTCTTTGTATCTGGTACTGTTAATCTCTTCATCCTTCTTTTCTACGCCTCGCTATCTTCTCATAATCTATTTTTGGAAAACAGAAGCATCTTATCGTGTGTCCAACGATTTCCTTCCCTATCTCTTTCTTAGTTTTCCGATTTTTTTTTTCCTGCAGGCTCGCTCGGTGTAGTTTGCATGACCTACTTTTTGATAATACCTAGCAGTGGCAGACGCTTCCCAAATAGAACTTGAACGTCTGTTTATACGTCTATCTTGATTCATCTGTTTAGCTCCAACTAACTAGCTCAGTTTCGTAGACCCGACAATATTTCTATCTCTCTAGATCTACTTTTTCAAATCTATACAGCTCTGTCATTCTAGATTAGAAGCAAAATTAAAATTGTATTTATTGTCATTGATGACAACGTAATGAACATACATTTACCAAAATCTATCTCTATCTGGATCATACTATGTCTGACTTTACCTATCAATCTAGATCCATCAATCTAGATCCGAAGCGGACTTAAAATTGTATCGATCGTCATTGATGACCATGTAGTGACCGTCCATTTAGCACTGTCTATCTCTTTATCTCTATCTGGATCTTTCAAAATCCAACTCTATCTATCAATCTAGATCAATCACTCTAGATTAGAAGCAGACATAAAATTATGTTGATTGTCATTGATGACAATGTTGTGAACATCCGTTTAGCACTGTCTATCTTTTTATCTCTATCTGGATCTTTCTAAGTCCAACTTTATCTATCAATCTAGATCAATCACTCTAGATTAGAAGCAGACTTAAAATTATGTTGATTGTCATTGATGACAATGTTGTGAACATCCGTTTAGCATTGTCTATCTCTTTATCTCTATCTGGATATTTCTAAGTCCAACCTTATCTATCAATCTAGATTCATCAACCTAGATTAGAAGCAGACTTAAATTTGTGTTTGTTGTCATTAAAGACAATGTAGTGAACATCCGTTTAGCACTGTCTATATATTTATCTCTATCTGGATCTTTCTAGGTCCAACTTTATCCATCAATCCAGATTCATTACTCTAGATTAGAAGCAGACTTAAAATTGTATTGATTGTGATTGATGACAATGCAGTGAACATCCGTTTAACACTGTCTATCTCTTTATCTCTATCTGGATCTTTCTAAATCCAACTTTATCAGTCAATCTAGATCCATCAATCTAGATTAGAAGCAGACTTAAAATTGTATATATTGTCATTGATGACAATGTAGTAAACTTTAGTTTAACACTGTCTATCTCTTTATCTCTATCTGGATCTTACTAAGTCCAACTTTATCAATCTAGATCGATCAATCTAGATTAGAAGCAGATTTAAAATTGTATTTATTGTCATTGATGACAATGTACTGACCGTCCATTTAGATCTATCTAGTAGCCGTCCCTTAAGTTTTAACTATCGAAGTCTATCTGACTCTATTTAGATCTGGCTATTTAGATATCTAGGTTAGAATTAAAATAGTGTTTATTGCCGTTGATGACAACGTGTTGAACATCCATTTACCACTTCTTTATCTCTATCTGGATCGATCCAACTCCAACTTTATCAATCTAGATCTGTCAAGGTCTATGTATATATTTTTTCCAGATATACATCTAGATCTACAGTGTATAGCTCTAAGAATTTAGATTTGAGTTACAATTGTCATTATTGTCAATGATAACCTAGTTAACATCCATCAAGATCTAAAAATCTAGTCTAACTCTATCCAGGCTAATCAATCTAGATGGATCAATCTACATGTAGATCCATCTAGATTCATCGATCTTGATAGATTTAACGAGTTTTATCTAATGATATCAGGTCCATCTCTCTTTTTGTCTAGTATGGCTAGCTCTATCAAGATCTACCTATCTACACCTATCTAGATCAATCAATCTAGATAAGAATTTGATGTGAACAATCAAGTCTAACTCTATACACGACAATCAAACGTGTTCAATCCATCTATATTCATTTGGATACATCAACCCTGATGAATTTACCTAGCTCTATCTATCTAGATCTGTTTAGCTGTCTCTATGTAGATTAGAATCATCTTTATCATTGATAACAACTTAACATCAAATCTATCTATAGAAATATCTATTCACATCCATGTATAATATAAATCTATCTAGATCTGTTTAAACAAATGACACACTCAAGAAAGAGAGGTGGAAACCGACGCAGACGATCGCTAAATAGCATTTCTGACAACGTTAGCAAACGCGGTAAGAAGATGCGAGAGTGCTTAGCTTTTAGCTTTGGGACTGGAGTGCTTGCTAAAGCACTTGACTCCAGCCTGTAATTTCACACTTGATGACTTGCCAGGCACCTCCGGGATTCTCGTAAACAAATATTCCAAATTCCATCGGAAATATAACTCCTTCTCTGCCAATGATGGCTAAAAACGTCAGAGTGTGTTAAAAATACGTATACTAGGTTTATGACACTAGGACGTTTTGGGAATTGAAGTAAAGGTAGACTGTTCCTTATCATTTCTGAATGGAATACACTAGGTAGGACGTTCTCATCACTTTAATAACCTAAGAATCAGTGTTGGGAATAACAACGTTACTATATATTTTCAGTAACGGGGTAATCTAATGATTATTTTTTCTGACGTTACAACGCCGGTATCGTTACTGAAGTTGTTTACGTCGCGTTTTTTCGGATCATGTAAATATACCATATAGTAAGATAGCGAGTACGAATATCGTATTTTTGGACGGCAGTGGCTCAGGAGGTAGAGCACTTGTCTTGGGATCAAGAGATCGCAGTTCGAATCACGGCTCCTCCATGTTACATGTTGAAGTGTCCTTGGGTAAGACACTGAACCCCTAATGCCCCCAATAAGCAGGTTAGCGCCTTACATGGCTGCTCGGCCGCTATTAAGAAATGTGAAGCACACTGTAAAGCGCTTTGGGAAGTCTTGACTTGAAAAGCGCTATAGAAATGCAGATCATTTCATTTCATTTACCAATGCCCCGAAAGAAAAGGCGATTGAGGGCTGAGTCGTAACCAACTCATGTCGTTCGCGAAGCCAATTGGCTCTAAAAAACTACCCACCAATCGAGAGCCGGCTCCCTTCGAGACGCAATTTTTCTCCAAATGCATTTTTACAGCGATTCTGTGCTGTTGACGTTGACTTTGTTGGGTATAAAAATGGTGACAATTTTTTTTTGTGTTTATTTTTTTATTTTCTAGGTTTATAAGTATTTATGATTCCCTTTGTTTTTCCAGTGTTAAAGCTAATGTTTAATACCCCCCCCCATTATTTTTACGTCATTCATAATAATATATAATACATAGTAATGTATACATTAAACAACAACAAAAACAAAAACCTGAAGAGCCATTTGAGAGCCAAGCCAAAAAAGCTGGTTCTCTTAAAAATCGGAATTCCCATCTCTTCAACAGACCATTGCAGTTCGATTTCATTCATTAAACTCACTCGTATTGCTTACTTCTGATTGTTATTTTTTTTATATTTTTTCCTGTTTATGTTTGTTGCTCTTCAAGTGTAGGATAAATCTGTTACTGGTCAGATACGATGCATATTTTAAGGTTCTATAGAACAACTTTTACCTGTCTGGAATTCTCCATTAAACCGAATACTGCTCAGAAATGTTTTAATTTTTTTTTACATATATTTCTTTAAAGTAACGGAAATAGTTGCTCACATGTGCGGTCCCGGGCGGCGCAGTGGTTAGCGCATGTGCGGCACAGTTCTAAGGTCTCGGGAACCTCCTGTGTGGGTTCAAATCCAGCTACCGGACTTCCTGTGCGGAGTTTGTATGTTCTCCCCGTGCTTGCCTGGGTTTCCTCCGGGCACTCCGGTTTCCTCCCACATTCCAAAGACATGCATTTCAGGTGGATTGGCCGGTCCAAATTGTCCCTAGGTGTGAATGAGTGAGTTGTCTGTTCCTGTGTGCCCTGCGATTGGCTAGCAACCAGTTCAGGGTGTCCTCTGCCCACTGCCCGTTGATTGCTGGGATGGGCTCTAGCACCCCCACGACCCTACTGAGGATAAGCGGTGCAGCTAATGAGATGAGAGATGAGATGAGATGTGCGGTCCCTTCTCAAGGTTTCTTCATGTTCCTCATGTTGAGGTCTTTGAGTTTTTCCTTGCCCTCATGTTGGTTCCAGATCAGGGGATGGTGTCATAATAGTCTGAAAAAATAGTCTGTATAATAACCTGTGAAGCCCTTTAAGACTATTTGTGATTAAGGGCGTCACAAATAAAAATAAATTGACTTGACCCTGGTAACTGGTTACTTTTACAACAGAGTAACTCAGTAAGTAACTCTTGGAAGAAGTAATGAGTAACTGTAACTAGTTACTTTTTTGAAGTAACCTGCACAACACTGCTAAGAATATATGTGGGTTTATGCAGGCAGTTGAATAAACCTTTCTAGAAAGGTTAGAATGTTAGAATACATTTGCTTAAAATCAGAATGCATTAAAGAATCGGCTTGAGGCCAATCAGTTCCTCGCCGTGAGAGGATGTTCCCACTGAGAACTTCTGATTTTTCCCGAAGAACGATTATGATGCCTTCAAACCGTCGTAAAAATAGATTCCCCCTTCCCGAAACGTAACGTCAAGATCAATCGGGCTTTCAAGAACCCAGCAGCCTACACTTTTCGATTCTGTGCGTCAGAAGTGAATGGACGTATTGAAGGTGCGGCTTATATTCCAAAAAATACTATAACTTACTTATTTAATGACATCAACTGTGAACAGAAAGGATTAGGGCTAATTCATTAGAATATATACAGACGCCGTCCTACATACGAACAAGACGATTGTTCGTAAGTTGAATTTGTCCGTAAGTTGCTTCAGTGCTATATTTTATATGGAATGTATTTTTAAGGCTTGTATAAGTAACCTGTATTGTTTTGTACAAAAAAATAAACATTTCATAGGATAATATGCTCTATAAAGGTAAATAAAGTGAAGTTCAACTTACTTTCAGAAGATGGGCTTCAAGAGTTAGGCGACTTCCTTCTCCGTGGTAAAAAGTGGCAGAAAAAAAAAGTTCTGACTATTTTCTCAACCGCATCAAGCTTTCTTATTCCACTTTCATTTCAAAAGAAACGGCTCACCTCTTATTTGCACTTTACACACAGGGTTGGGTAGGGTTACTTTAACTGGATTACTTTCAATTACTTTTGGATTACTCCAATACCAAATATGCTAATAAAAGACAAAAGAATCTAAATATGAATCAAATGATGACTCACAACACGTGGTAAGCTTTCTCTCCTGGCTTTGATCTCTTTTGTCTTTTATTAATATATTTGGTATTGGAGTAATCCAAAAGTAAGTAAAAACGTAATCCAGTTAAAGTACTCAACCCTGTTTACACAAACCATCTTTGTTGGATGCACGAGATATTAAACTATAAAAATGTCAAAGTTCTTAACGCGCTAGAGATACAGTACAGTGTGTTTACATAACACACGAACCAGGAAGTAGAAACCAGATTTCTTCTTCAGGGTGGATGCTGCCTGACCTCTTACAGCGCCACACACCGGTAGTGGTGGAAAGAAGCACTACAGTACTGTTCTGTACTCGGAAAAAGGTGCACACAATAAAATATCTAACTTAGAGCAATGTCTGGATAATTTTTCGACATCCCGAAAAAAATGTTCGTATCTACCATTTTACGTTAGTCGAATGGTCGTTAGTAGGGGAACTTCTGTATCTATTTTTTTTTTTTTCATCCAAAGTGCCTTAGAATTTAAATAGATTTTTTTTTAAATATAAAATGCATTTTCTGGACTGTAAAGCCATATTTTAAAAACAAAAAAACTGTACTTCATTGGAAAGTCTGTTTTATAATCGGCAGCGTTTTATACCGTGGAAATTAAGGTAATGCGTGATTTTAATTTATGAATGATAAATAGATACTATTCTGGACAAAACTGTTTTCGATAACTTAAGGCCCATCTCCAAGTTCCACTTTATTTCCGAGATCTTGGAGAAAAGTCGAGCATACACAACTTAAGTCCTTTATGGACGAGCGTGATCTCCTGGAAGTTTTCCAGTCAGGTTTTAAATCTCTGCATAACACGGAGTCAGCACTCTTAAAGGTTTGTAATGACATTCTCCTGACTCAGGGGATTTTGTGATTCTAGTCCTGCTGGACCTCACTGCTGCATTCGATACTGTGGAACACAATATTTTATTATCCAGGCTTCAGTCACTCTGCTTAGTGGGCATTTATGGTCGCGCTTTATGTTGAGTTAACCATGGTTTAGAATCTCCCCCGTCTGTATTTTGGGGTTCCACTGGGCTCCGTTCTAGGACCACTCCTCTTCTCTTTGGAATTACTCCCACTGGGCTCCATTCTCAGAAACCATAGCGTCTATTTTCATTGTTATGCTGATGACAGTCAGATATATGTTCCCTTAAACAGGGTTGGGCAGGGTTACTTTAACTTGATTACTTTCAATTACTCTTGGATTACTCCAATACCAAATATGCTAATAAAAGACAAAAGAAACTAAAATATGAATACAATTATTAAATTTTGTGCAGGCTTGGGGAGTTACGGAATACATGGAACGGCAAAAATGATGTTCGCAAGCTTTTTGGATTTATTTTCATTTTGTTTCTGTCGCATTTGATGTTAGTTTTGCCGGAGATCCAAGAGATCAAAGCCAGGAGAGAAAGCTTACCACGTGTTGTGAGTCATCATTTGATTCATATTTAGTTTCTTTTGTTTTTTTTTAGCATATTTGGTATAGGAGTAATCCAAAAGTAATTGCTTTTATTATAGGTGTACGAAGTGTTTTAGCCCCTAATTATGCCTCCGAAGAAAGTCAGTGCAAGCAGCAAAGTTGCTACAGGTGAAAAAAGAAAAGTAGTGCGTACAACTATTGCATTTAAGAAAGAAATAATAGCAAAATATGAAGGAGGTGTGCGAGTGTCTGATCTTGCCTGCGCCTTCTGCTGACCACCACCAAGGTAAGAAATCCTATTCATAATTATTTTCTTTATCCTTTTTTTTTTGTTTTTACACGTTCATGTTAGTGTAATCTTTCGTACGGAAGATTACGATAACGCGAACGTACGATTAGCCTGGGTTAGCTTTATGTTTACGTTAAACATTCAAGGTAAACATTCAGGGTGTTGGAACGGAGCCCCCTTTCCAATGAACCGCTCACCACTTGTTGTGGAGACCCGGGTGCTAAATGACTTGTAAACGACCTGATTTTTTTATTTTTACACGTTCATGTTAGCGTAATCTTTCGTACGGAAGATTACGATAACGCGAACGTACAATAAGCCTGGGTTACGTTAAACATTCAAGGTAAACATTCTGGGTGTTGGAACGGATTAAAACGATTTACTTTATTTTTAATGGGAGAAATGATTTCGTGTTCGAACAAATCGCTTTTCGAACAGGGTTCTGGAACGGATTATGGTCGAGAACCGAGGTTCCACTGTATTTTACGATGGCCGCTGTTTTTAAACTAGATCAACAAATAATTGCAGTAGTGAAGTCGAGCTTCTTCTATCTAAGGCAGTTAGCAAAACTGAAGCCCTTTCTCACCTGTGAGTATTTTGAGATGGTGAATCATGCCTTCGTTACTACTGCAATGTATTGTATTATAGAATCAGCTAGTCTTCCATCTCTTTTCCTCCCTCTTTCTTTTATCTATTTATCTCTTTCTCTACTAGTCCGGCCCCCGACAGAATGTTTGTCCTATCGTGTGGCCCCCGACTTAAAATGAGTTCGACACCCCTGTGTGAGAGAAATTTAGAAGGGATAGAGCCTTTTCTGTTGCTTCTACCAAACTTTGGAACTATTTTCCCTTGCCTTGGGCTCAAATCCCATTTTTATTCCTAGGTTTTTGACCCAGCATGAGACTTTGTTACTGTTTTACTATTTCAATACTTTGCAAGTGTTTTCATCAATTTATGGTGTATTTTGTTTTTTTTGTTTTTTGTGCAAACTATGTTTTATTTGGATACAGCACTATGTCTTCAGCAGTGGCTGGTTTAAAGGCTTTATAAATGAATTGGAATTGCATAAAATGACATCTACGGCGTTGCTATCGCTTCACCTAGCATTTCCCACCGGAATCCGCTTTCAGTGCAAGAAGAATGTATTTTTTTCCTCGTTTTTTTTTCCTTGTCAAAGCTACCCACCTCTCTCAAGACGGATGGAACGTCCCCAGGAGCTTAGCCGCTGCCTCGTAATTCACGACTGCGCTCCGGACAGATACAGATTGAAAACCCAACGTTCAGAATGCGAGGAACTGGAAGCAAAGGGAGCCAGAAAAACAATTACAGGCATGATATTGAGAATTTGTTGTCGTTGGACTATATAAACAAACCATGGGCATGCTAACGCTAGGTCGCTATCTTATGTTAATGCCGGAGGGCAGAGAATAAATATCAATATGGTGCGGTGCTAAATAACAGCAGGAGCGTTTTTTTGTTGCCGCGAGCGGCGGAGATAAAGCTTGGGCCAGGAGCTCTATTAGCTGCAGCGCTAGGCGCTAATAACCATATTTTGCTCTTAACGAGATGCTAGGTTAGCTTGTTAATGACTCATTGTGGGACGCTAACTAGCTGGTTGCTACGATTGCTTCCACTTCCTTCAACACATCCCATTGTGACGTCCTAAAATGGATAATAATCTCAAAATGTGTTCCTGTAAATCCTTGGATTATTAGAAAATACAATACCGTAAATTCCGAACTATAGAGCGCACCTGATTATAAGCCGCACCCACCACATTTTAAGAGGAAAACCGATATTGTACACAAGCCGCATGCGCTCACATTTAAACATGTAACACAAACACAAAATTAACCCGAACCCGACTTCAAGTCCCGCGATTGAAACTAAATGTGGGGTTTTTAAGGGTTATTTATCTATCTTCGTTATTCATTTTTCATTATCCGTTATCGGTCAGTTCATAATACGCTACAAAGCCTAGGAGCCGGGACACTTACTCTCAGCCAAAAGGCCAAGCTAAGGTCCTAGCCCTAAAGCCTTGCTGCGATCATTGCGAATGCACCGTTCCCGGAGGTACTGCAATACCGGGCCGATGCATGGAGTGGACAGAGCAAGCTCATATTCCATCTCCGAAATGCAAAAATCAAAGATAGTGACTTCATAGAAAGTACACAAAAGGCCAAGGCCAAGCTACAGCCAGCATTCAAGCATATTCATCATAACTGAACATTAGATTAGAACTGTGCAAAGCTTGGCATCAGTACACAAACCTAAATTACAGTTCCTTCATCAAAGTCCACAGTCCAAAAATCACAGTTGGCAAAACGAACGGAAAATGATACCGGTACTTAAGGTTTGATGCAGACCTGCAGAGTCCGGGTCCCGTTGAAAGAAATCCAAGAAAAAAGGGTATATTTCCAAAGGTAAGGGTGGGAAAAATATATCAGATGAACACATTTACTCACGCAACTCCTTTTTCTTTAACTAACTTTTTACCCCCTCTTCTTTCCTTGTCTGTCCCTCACCTTTAGCGGTCCCCACTTAAACTCGGCACCCCGCGTTTGTTCCGCCCCTCATTTTTCGTTCACCCATGCAAAACATATCAGAATAAGTGTCTAAAATAAATACATTACGAAAATATAAAGTTGCAAATACATATTACACATGGGTTACACATATTTACAAAGAAAGACGGTACACCGAGAGAGTTTTCAAAGCTTTTATAATAATAATATAGCTTTGACAGGGCAGCTAATGCTAGCAACACTCGAGCGCCGTTAGCGGGCGTTAGAAAAATTACATACATTGGCCGCATCAGTGAATAAGCCGCAGGGTTGAAAGTTAAGGAAAAAAGTAGCGGCTTATAGTCCGGAATTTACGGTATTTCAAACTCAATTTAAGTTTAATCCGAAAAAAAAAAAATAGTAAATCGGTGTCATTAAAAATAACTGGGAAGACATATGCTCTTCATATGTATAAAAAACTTGTATGAGAAATTGATAATCTCTACATTTTCTCAAAATATGTTCTGTAATTCCATGGAGTAATAAACAAAACATTATTTCAGACTTGATTTCAGTGGAATTTAAAGACAAAAAATGCAAAAATGGGAAGTTAATAATCAGTCCCATCGAAAATCAATAAGAATGTGATTTTAATTGATTCATTGTATGAAAAAAATGGTAATCTGGGAAAAAAAATTGAATAATATATTTAATTTCTTAAAATATGTTCCTGTAAATCCATGGACTATTAAAAAAGAACATTATTTCGAACTGAATTTAAGTTAAATATGAAAAAAATACAAAATCAGTCTCATTAAAAATGAATGGGAAGACATACAGTGAACACCAAACTAGCAAGGTGTTCAAATACCTATTTGCAGCTGTATCACACAAATAAATTGTTAAAAAATCCTGCATTGGTATTTCTGGATTTTTCTTTTTAGTTTATCTCTCCAATAGTAGACATGCACCTACGATGAAAATTTCAGTCCCCTCCATGATTTCTAAGTGGGAGAAATAGCAAAATAGCATGGTGATCACTGTATATGCTTGTCATGTGTATCAGAAATTGATAATCTGGGAAAACATTGAATAATTTCTCAACTATCTCAAAACATTTATTCCTATAAATTCATGATTTATTAAACAAAACAATTTTCTGAAAAAAAAACACAAAAAGGAAAGTTGAAAAATCACTCCTATTTGTATTGAATGGGACAAATGTGTTTTTTATTGATCAATTGATATGAGAAACAAATAACATGAGAAACCATTGATTAATCTCTTGATAATCTCAAAATACTATCTGTCAATCCTTTAATTTTCAAACAAAATATGATTTCAAACTCCATTTAATCAACATTTCAAGAAAAATGTACCAAAATTGAAAGTTGAAAACCATCCCCATTGAAAATGAACGGGACAATGTAGTTTTCATGGATCAATTGTACGAGAAGCGAACAACCCCGGGATACGGCATGAATCAATCATGAGGTGGGAACACAAGGTGAAGTAACTGTATAGTGGAACATCGACACTAAATTAATTGAAATCTTACTTATCTTGAATTTCGATTCTTAATCGAAAGTTAAAAATCAGACCCATTGAATACGAATGGCACATACCATATTTTCATGTACAGTGGGACTTCGGTTCTCGACCATAATCCATTCCAGAACCCTGTTAGAAAACCGATTTGTTCAATCACCGAAATCATTTTTCCCATTAAAAATAATGTAAATCGTTTTAATCCGTTCCAACACCCTGAATGTTTACCTTGAATGTTCAACGTAAACATTAAGCTAACCCAGGCTAATCGTACGTTCGCGTTATCGTAATCTTCCGTACGAAAGATTACGCTAACATGAACGTGTAAAAATAAAAAAATCAGGTCCTTTACACGTCATTTGGCACTCCACAAGTGGTGAGCGGTTCATTGGAAAGGGGGCTGCGTCCCAACACCCTGAATGTTGGGCTCCGTTCCAACACCCTGAATGTTTAACGTAAACATGAAGCTAACCCAGGCTAATCGTACGTTCGCGTTATCGTAATCTTCCGTACGAAAGATTACGCTAACATGAACGTGTAAAAATAAAATAATCAGGTCCTTTACAAGTCATTTAGCACTCCACAACAAGTGGTGAGCGGTTCATTGGAAAGGGGGCTGCGTCCCAACACCCTGAATGTTGGGCTCCGTTCCAACACCCTGAATGTTTAACGTAAACATGAAGCTAACCCAGGCTAATCGTACGTTCGCGTTATCGTAATCTTCCGTACGAAAGATTACGCTAACATGAACGTGTAAAAATTAAAAAATCAGGTCTTTTACAAGTCATTTAGCACTCCACAACAAGTGGTGAGCGGTTCATTGGAAAGGGGGCTGCGTCCCAACACCCTGAATGTTGGGCTCCGTTCCAATACCCTGAATGTTTAACGTAAACATGAAGCTAACCCAGGCTAATCGTACGTTCGCGTTATCGTAATCTTCCGTACGAAAGATTACGCTAACATGAACGTGTAAAAATAAAAAAAAAAGGATAAAGAAAAGAATGATGAATAGGATTACTTACCTTTGTGGTGGTCAGCAGAAGACGCAGGTGGACGGTGGGGAGAGGGATGGAGGAGGAAGGAAAATTATTGTTTGGAAGGATGTTCTTTTCTCTTAAAATACCAATCTAATGACACTTGCTTCTGCCTTCTTTTCTGCTTGCTTATAGCACTCACTCCCTTAGCCACTTCACTCGATTGCACAGCCTCCTTATTCTTTAGTATCGTACTGATCGTAGATTTAGCCATGCTGTATTCCCTAGCAAGATCAGACACTCGCACACCTCCTTCCCATTTTGCTATTATTTCTTTCTTAAATGCAATAGTTGTACGCACTACTTTTCTTTTTTCACCTGTAGCAACTTTGCTGCTTGCGCTGACTTTCTTCGGATGAATAATAAGGGGCTAAAACACCCGTACGCCGCTCAGCATCGCACCCTAGCATTACCGACGTTCGAACTCCGATTTTTGACCGAACAGCGAAGCAAGAATTTCTCAAAATTTTTGGTCAGACTCCGATTTGTTCGAACTGAGAGGCGTTCGAAAACCGAGGTTCCACTGTAACATTTTTACGAGAAACAGAAGTACAGTAGAACCCCGGGATATGGCATGAATCGATTCTGAGGTAGGGATCATAAAGTGCCATTTAGCCGGGGTTTAGAAACAAAATCGAGTGAAATTTGAAAAAAAAATGCTAAAGTGGAAAGTTGAAAATCAGTCCCATTGAAAACGAATGGGACCGATATAGGAGAAACTAAAGTGCAGTTCAACCCCGGGATACAGCATTAAATCTGCTCTGAGGTGGGACTCATAAAGTGAGATTACTGTATAGCGGGGGATACAAACCAATGCTAATAAATTAATTTATTTCAGATCAAAAGCATTCTAATCAACATTAAAAGAACAAAATAATATATAGCATAAGTTTATGCTTCCATACCATAGAGAATCTGTCATGAACCAGAATGGATGCAGGACCCAATCGTGTGACATTCTCACACAAGCCTTTATTTTACGGGAGTCATGCACGTTAGGTAGCCGGTCTGGCGGGGAAAGACCGGAAGCCAGAGACCGATGAGATCGATAACAAATCGGGATCATGAAAATAAACAGGAGAAACTAGACGGGAATAAAAACTGAAGTAACTAACAAACAGGACAAAAACAGACGGAAACAACTCTGGAACCCGAAGTTAAACAGTATAAAAATAAACGGGAACAATACCGGACTGGAGATATCACAGGAAAACAGGACCCACGTCTTGTTGGCAGAAGTTTGTTTGACGGGCTGACCCTCAACCAATGGCAACCGTGACACACACGGGCGGGGCCGATTGGGCGCCATGGCAACCATGACAGAATCAAATTGTATTAAAACAAATGGAGTACAACTCGATTGAATCCTTCCACTTTCTGATGGTACGAGCATTTATCTTCTCTAAATTATACCAGAAGATGGTTATAACCTATGAAATATTTTCAATTTAGCATCATTTTCAATCTCCACCATTAATGATGTAATCATGTTTTAAGGATAAATATGTTTTAAATCTTAAATATCAGAGACAGTTTGACAAACCCTGGAAAAAAAATCCACAGCTGTGCAGCGCTCCGGGCCATAAGGATGTCTGCTCGTATGTTTTCCCTAAAGCAAAATATTTTTCCATTTCATTCGCACTGTCTGGCGAAAAAAGAAAAAAAAAATTGGAAAGAGTTTCAGTTGCTCGATTTGCAATATTGACTTTGAGCCACTTATGAATATGTTTTCAGTCCATGGATTAAAAATTTGATTTTGATCTGATGAATCAATATGTTGGTAGAATAAGAGATGGATCATCATCATTAAGCTCATTTAGATTTTTTTATCGATTTGTCTTTTGCTAAAATTTCGGAAAAAAAAAAGACTGTAGCTGTAATGCGAGAAAGAAATATGGATTATTTAATTTATTTGGCAAGCAAAGTGACAGATCATCATCAATGTAACCCTCCAAAATGGTTTGGATATTTAAACAATCATGTTTCTTAGTAGAAAATCAAATACCGACTGCATTGAGGGTGAGCGATACGGACTATCAAGATCGTCATGGTCAATGGCCAAAACTGCTTTCGATATATCCAACAAATAGTTTTTTTCAGCGAAAAAACAAAAAAACAAAAAAAAAACACCTAATTAATTTAATAGAATAAAACAACTGGTGCTTTTGGACCAAAAATTAAATCAATAAATTATTATTTTATTGTTGTGAGTCATCATTGTATTCATATTTAGTTCCTTTTGTCTTTTACTAGCATATTTTGCATTGGAGTAATCCAAAAGTCATTGAAAGTAATCTAGTTAAAGTAAAGTGTAAATAAGAGGTGAGCCGTTTCTTTTGAAATGAAAGTGGAATAAGAAAGCTTGATGCGGTTGAGAAAATGGTCGGAACATTTTTTTTCTGCCACTTTTTACCACGGAGGAGGAAGTCGCCTAACTCTTGAAGCCCATCTTCCGAAAGTGAGTTAAACTTCACTTTATTTATCTTTATAGAGCATATTATCCTATGGAATGTTTATTTTTTTTAGTACAAAACAATACAGGTTACTTATACAAGCCTTAAAAATACATTCCATATAAAATATAGCACTGAATTCAATTTACGAACAATCGTCTTGTTCGTAAGTAGGCTGGCGTCTGTATATATTTTAATGAATTAGCCCTAATCCTTTATGTTCACAGTTGATGTCATTAAATAAGTATGTTATATTATTTTGTGGAATATAAGCCGCACCTTCAATACGTCCATTCACTTCTGACCGATTTTTCAATTCACCGGCAAGCAAATGACAGATCGTCTTTGCAACCGGTAGAGCTTTCGATATCGTAACAATATATTTTTTTAATAAAACGTTAAAATTTAACGAGTGTCCATTGCGAGCGAGCGATACCGATTACTCAATTCATTGGCAAGCAAATGACAGATCATCATGGGCGCCGCCCAGAATCGTTTTCCATATTTCCGACGATAAATCTTTCGGGGGAATATTGAAAAATGACTCAATGAGTTACTGCGTCTGCACTTTGAGCCGGCGAGCAGCGCCGATAAACAACATCCAGAGTTAATATCCATTTCCATCTGCCGCCGATACAAAATGAGGTCATCCGATTGATCGGATGAAAGCCGCCTCTGTCCTAGAAGAATATTCTTTATTAATATCGACAGCCGGACTCTTGTTTGTTTTCCTCGCGTCTCGAATGCAAACAAAAAACAACAATTTTGCAAGTTGTCTTTTTGCACTCGTGTCAGAGGATAAAGAAGGTCTCAAAGGGAAATGTGATGTCATGATTCCCGATACAAGGCACCAATGTTCCCTGTAATTTTCCTTACGGGTCTGAGCGTTCACACAAAGTCGGTGAGCAACGCTTGAAACAACAGTGAGCAACAGCAATCCCAAGTGTGGCAACTAATCCACTACCAAAACTTGACATCAAGTTACATTTTGCTGAGTTTCCGGCAATGCAAAATGATTTTTCACTCTTGAATGAATTGACTCATGTACTATTGCAAACGTCGTTTGTTTTTACAATTCTTTCACGAGATTTCCATTTCTTTTTTTTCCTGGTATCTTTTGTCGCATAATACTAACATTTTTGGGGGCTTATTGAGTCGGTTGCACGATACAGAACTGTATTTAATCACATTTTTAGTGGAAGTGCAATGTTGGCAACAAGATTGACTCGGTATAATTGGAAATTATTTGAATGCAACACAAACTTTTTCTTCTTTTTCCCTGTTTTTTTTCTTTTTTTCTATAAATTCCTTTAAAAAGAATCTCATTGTGTTTATTTTTTCCTAGCTGTTACTTTTTTCTTTTTGATATCTATTTACTTTTTTCCTTTGTTTCTTTCTTTTCTTTTTTTTCTGTTTTTTTTCTGAAATGTTTCTTCTTTTTTCTCTTCCTTTTGTTTCTTTTTTTCTCAGCTTTTCACTACTTTTTCATTTTGGTATTTTTTTATTTTTTGTTCTATTCCCCCCTTTCTTTAAGTCATTTTGTGCACAATTTTACATAATATTTGGTCGTGTAGGGATTAATGAAGCAAAAACAACCTGAAGAGCCGTTTGGGACCCGAAAGAGCCGGTTCTTTTTAGAGAGCCGAGCCGAAGAAGCCGGTTCTCGTAAAATTCTACTGACTTTACTCAACTTCGTTCTACTTCGACCTTGACTTCAAAATACCGCATTTAGAACACAACGTCAGGGGAACCCGTGTATTTTTACCTTCATGCACTGTAACTTTGACTTAAGTCGCTTCTTAATTAGTTATTTTGAGCCCTCATTTTTGTGCGCTGGCTAGATTTTTTTGTGCGCTGAGAATGTGCGAGCAGTGCGCAATTGTGCACGCGTGCAGCTTAGAGGGAACACTGCCTGTGACTGCCCAATTGGCGCCAACAGCCCTGAGAGCTGATTGGCTAAGAGACTCCTTTTAAACCCCCGGCTTTCAAGAGGACGCTGTCAGATCATTGCGAAGCGATGCTCCCAGCTAGGCAAGCTCACACTTTCAGACATTTTTCCTGCCCTGTTTTCCTGTGCCTGATACCCGTTGCCGACCTGTTTCTTGACCCGATTCTGCCCTCCCGACATCCGACCTGTTTTGCCCCGCTACCTGCCTGACACCTGTTGCCGACCTAGTTTCTGACTTCGATACCGGCCTTGCTCTCCCGTCCCGGCTAACGACTAGTATTCCTGCAAATCTACGATCGTCCTCGCTCGACACGGAAGTGCCGCATTTCCAGCCACCCGGATCGTGGAAGCAAGCCCTTCTCTCCCTCTTTATTAATAAAACTGAGTAAACGAGCGCTATCGGGTCCTGTGTCTGTTTCTGGTCCGTGACAGGTGATTTGTATTCATATTGTATTGAATTGTTTCAGTAATCGGACTCTGCTGAATGTAAAGGAGCACTTGAATGTGTTGTGTGGCGCTCTATTTTGTGAACTGGACAGTCACACTCTTGTCGGAGGATCAAGAAGGTCTCAGAGGAAAGCCGATTCCTATCTATATTCTCTCAAATCGATTCGGTCGTCAGAGTCTGTTGACTGCAAACGAGCGCTTTCTAGACTCTGAAATTATGTGAAACGAAAAAGTGTCTTGTTGTGTTCTTGTCGGAGGATCAAGAAGGTGTTAAAGTAAAACTTGTATTGATATAGTTTTGAATCGATTCAGAAATCAAAGTTTGGTAAATGTAAAAAAAAATACTTTGCATTTCCACACAGGGGCAGACTTAATTTCTTGATTTAACTAAGTGAACTCCATCGAATTAGCCGAATTAGTCAAATTAGTCTTTGTCCAGCTTCTCTCTCGTTCTCCCTCGATCTTCTCCGATCTTCTCCAGTCCTCCCGGCCTGGCCCAAGCCTTTTTCCGCAAGCCGGTGCCCCGGCTCCTCCCATGGGCGGGCCAGAGACTCCCCACGTGGGCTCCACCTGTTCTCCTCGATGTCTGAAATGGTCAAAACATCCCCGAGCGTTTCCATGTCATCAGGGCTTTGTTCTCCAAACATCCCCTGCCGTCCCCCGTCATCACTACCCCTCTGCCCCCTTGTCCCAGTTCCCGTTGTTTCTGTAAACATCATTATTCACAAGGTTGCATTAACCCCGCCCCACAGCTCAGCCAGTGAATATCTTTTGCATTTAAATGTAATTTGTATTCGATCGAACAAAATCCCTTATAGTGAAATGTATAAAATCCTTCACCTGTTTCAAAAGGTGATGGTTTTCTAGAATGAAAGTGTGTTGTGTAGCGCTCTTTTTGTGAACTGGACAAGTGTCTTGTCACATTCTTGTCAGAGGATCAAGAAGGTCTCCAAGGAATGCTGATTCCTATTGATATCGTCTCAAATGGATTCAGCGGTCAGAGTCTGTTGAATGCAAACAAAAGCATTCCCGATTAAGAAAGGTTAGAATTTTGTGAACCGGAAAACTGCCTTTTTGCACTCTTGACAGAGGATAAAGAAGGTCTCATTGGGAAAGCTGATATTGTCCTGAAACAATTCAGTATTCGGACTTTGATTAACGCAGACGAGCTCTTTCTCGAATCCGAATTGTGTCTCATCTCATCTCATCAGCTGCACCGCTTATCCTCAGTAGGGTCGCGGGGGTGCTGGAGCCCATCCCAGCAATCATTGGGCAGGGGACACCCTGAACTGGTAGCCGGCCAATCGCAGGGCACACAGGGACAGACAACTCACTCACTCATTCACACCTAAGGACAATTTGGACCGGCCAATTCACCTGAAATGCATGTTTTTGGAACGTGGGAGGAAGCACGGGGAGAACATACAAACTCTGCACAGTAAGGTCGGGAGCTGGATTTGAACCCACGACAGGTTCCCATACATGAACTGTGCCACACAAGCGCTAACCACTGCGCTCGTCTTGGGATCAAGGGATCCCAGTTCGAATCCCAGCTCGTCTGTGTTACATGTCGAAGTGTCCTTGGGTAAGACACTGAACCCCTAATATCCCCAATAAGCAGGTTAGCGCCTTACATGGCTGCAAGGCCGCTATTGGGAAATGTGGAGCACATTGTAAAGCGCTATATAAATGCAGATCATTTCATTTCATTTCATAACCGTAAATGTGTTTTCCGGTGCTCTACTCGGAGGATCAAGAAGGTCACGAAGGAGAAATGATTTGTGATCAATAATATGTTTTGGGTTTTAGTTTTCGATTATCT
This sequence comes from Urocampus carinirostris, assembly GCF_059441175.1. Taxonomy (NCBI): domain Eukaryota; kingdom Metazoa; phylum Chordata; class Actinopteri; order Syngnathiformes; family Syngnathidae; genus Urocampus; species Urocampus carinirostris. The sequence goes on from NC_142364.1 coordinate 12,041,561, forward strand.
ATGAACAAATGTATGGAACCTCTATGGACTAAACGATGAATTGTCTCACAGAGGGGACAGACAGACGATTGGACGTTTTTTGTTTTTTCTAGTGCTTTGTTCCTCAGACTCAGCCAATCTCCAATCTGTCAGATTTCCAAAGTAATTTAAAGACCTAGCTCCAAAGACCGATTTATGACTCTTCTCTCCAAACACTCAAATAATTCAATGCACAATTTTCTTTTCGATTGATGTTCCTCCCTTGTTGATTTGTCAAGGTCACAAAAGCGAGATCCAGATTTCCCCCGCCAAAATAAAAGAGGATTGTCTTCCGAAACGGTTGCCGCGGCATTTCGGAGTCGTTAGTAAGTATTGTGGATTTAGATGCAGAAAAATATACGTATATATACATTTAATTAGAGAAACAGAACCAGAACAGATACAGGACCCAATCGCGTGACGTTCTCACACACACTGTATATGGGAAACAGGGAGTCATGCACGTTAGGAAGCCAGTCTGGCGTGGAAGGACAGGAAGCCAGAGACCGACGAGACCCATTCCAATGGCCCGAGTCGATATCAGACAGATGGAGTTGATTACGGACAGGAAGGGACAGACAGGAAAGATAACGAATCGGGATATTGAAATTTAACAGGAGAAACTAGACGGGAACTGGAGAAAATAATAAACAGGACAAAAACAAAACTGGAACCCGAAATTAAACAGTAAAAAAATAAACGGGAACAATACCGGAGATATCACAGGAAAACGTTCCGTAAATTTCGGACTATAAGCCGCTACTTTTTTCCCTAACTTTCAACTCTGCGGCTTATTCAGTGAAGCAGCCAATTTATGTCATTTTCTAACGGCCGCTAGCGGCGCTCGAGTGTTGCTACCATTAACTGCCCTGTCAAAGCTATATTATTCTTATTAAAGCTTTGAAAACTCTCTCGGTGTACCGTCTTTCTTTGTAAATATGTGTAACCCACTTATAATATGTATTTGCAACTGTATATTTTTATAATGTATTTGTATGTACTTATTCTGATATGTTTAGCACGGGTGAAGGAAAAATGAGGGGCGGAACAAACGCGGGGTGCCGAGTTTAAGTGGGGACGGCTAAAGGTGAGGGACAGACGAGGAAAGAAGAGGGGGTAAAAAGTTGGTTAAAGAAAAATGAGTTGCGTGAGTAAATGTGTTCATCTGATATTTTCTTCCCACCCTTACCTTTGGAAATATACACGTTTTTGGATTACTTTCAACGGGACCCGGACTCTGCAGGTCTGCATCAAACCTTAAGTACCGGTATCATTTTCCGTTCATTTTGCCGGCTGTGATTTTTTGGACTGTGGACTTTAATGAAGGACATTTAGTTTCAATTGCGGGACTTGAAGTCGGGTTCGGGTTAATTTTGTGTTTGTGATACATGTTTAAATGTGGGGGCATGCGGCTTATATAGAGGTGCGGCTTGTCTATGTACAAAATCGGTTTTCCTCTTAAAATGTGGTGGGTGCGGCTTATAATCAGGTGCGCTCTATAGTCCGGAATTTACGGTGTATATATAAATGTAAATCTAAATGTTCAATGCAGGGCTTTGGTAAAGGGGCGGGGTCAACGTTAAGACCCAGTTCTTACGATCAAGTGTGTTTTATGTTTTTTTCCAGCTTATTATGCATTTTTCTCATTGATATTAGCCTTCCCAAAGGCTTGGATGATAACGTCAGTGACCCCAAAAGAGAGCAGCAGAAGCCGCTTTCTGGTATCCAGGCAACAAGAAACCCACACAACGCTCTCCTCCTTTTCTCTTTAGCTCTACGAGTCCGCAGAAAATAGATAAAAAGAAACACATAAAAGTGATTCCTTTGACCACGCTGAGACCTAACGCGTCACTTTTCCTGTAATACGAACGATTCCTGGCGGCCGTTTTTTTACGGCTCTCCTTGAGCTCTGATCAAACGTTTACGAGTAGAGGGGGGGAGTGGGATTGTGGCCTTAGACGAGCCCCCCAACCCCCGGCCGTCATCAATCCGAGTCAACGAGAAGGGAGAACGGTGTTGGAGCCGTGTCGTTGGCGTACCCCTGTTCGATTCTAGTTCAATTTGCTCTCGTTTGCTGACATGAGTATTACGTAAGCTGCGCTCGTTTGATGAGGTCTGGCATTCGGCGTTTGAAAACGAGTTGCCACAGAAACAGTCTTTTGATGATGTTTTATAACTGAAGGACTTGGCGTGCTTACAGAGGGATTGGAGGCTGGCGAGAGGGTTTACTTCAACAAGATAAAAAACGTTGGTGGTATCAAGTTTAAGGTCCACCTCGTGGTATTGTGCTCGTAAGCTGGTTATACTTTTACATCATGTTGTCCTCTGAATAGGGTACTACTTCTTGGATGCTCTGACTTGCCAACACGTTCAAATAAACTGGGTTTGGTGTTATCAAGTTTTGGTTCCATCCTCATGGTGTTGTGCTCGTAAGCTGGTTATACGTTTATATCTTATTGTCCTCCGAACAAGGGATTACTTCTTAAGAGGTTGGATCTTCTGACTTGCTAACACGTGCAAACAAACTGGGTTTACCGATTTCAAGTTTTGGTTCCATCTCATGATATTCTAAGTTGGTGCTCGTTAGTTGCTTTTATTATTACTTCATCACTGTTTCTGAATGATGGATGTGCTTCTAGGAAGATTGGATGTTGTAATTTGCCAATTACGTGTGTCAACAAATAGTGTGTCTGATCTCAACCTTCTTTGCCCATTTTAGTTCTACCTTATGAAATTGCACTCGTAAACTGGCTATATAATTTTACTTCATTTCGTCCTCTAAAATAAGTAACATTTCTGGAGAGGTGGAGGATTTTGATTTGTGAATACATGCAAAAAAAGCGGGTTTGGCGAGACCAACTTTTAGTTCCACCGCATTGTATTGTGCTCGTAAGCTGATTAAACTTCTACATCATGTTGTGCTCTCAAAGAGGGAATTTATTTTTCAGAGGTTGGATCTTCTGACTTGCTAACAAACTGGGTGGGGCGATATCAAGTTTTTGTTCTATCTCATGATATTCTAAGTTGGTGCTCGTTAGTTGCTTTTATTATTACTTCATCGCTGTTTCTTAATGATGGATGTGCTTCTAGGGAGTTTAGATGTTCTAATTTGGCAGTTACGTGTGTCAACAATTAGTGTGTCCGATCTCAACCTTCTGTGCCGATTTTAGTTCTACGTCATGATATCGCACTCGTAAACTGGCGATATTTTTCCCTTATTTTGTCCTCTAAATCAGGTTACACTTCTAGAGAGGTTTTGCTTTGTAAACACATGCAAACAAGCGTATTTGGCGACACCAAGTTTTAGTTCCACCTCATGGTATTGTGCTCGTAAGCTGGTTATACTTTTACATCATGTTGTCCTCTGAATAGGGTACTACTTCTTGGATGCTCTGACTTGCCAACACGTTCAAATAAACTGGGTTTGGTGTTATCAAGTTTTGGTTCCATCCTCATGGTGTTGTGCTCGTAAGCTGGTTATACGTTTATATCTTATTGTCCTCCGAACAAGGGATTACTTCTTAAGAGGTTGGATCTTCTGACTTGCTAACACGTGCAAACAAACTGGGTTTACCGATTTCAAGTTTTGGTTCCATCTCATGATATTCTAAGTTGGTGCTCGTTAGTTGCTTTTATTATTACTTCATCACTGTTTCTGAATGATGGATGTGCTTCTAGGAAGATTGGATGTTGTAATTTGCCAATTACGTGTGTCAACAAATAGTGTGTCTGATCTCAACCTTCTTTGCCCATTTTAGTTCTACCTTATGAAATTGCACTCGTAAACTGGCTATATAATTTTACTTCATTTCGTCCTCTAAAATAAGTAACATTTCTGGAGAGGTGGAGGATTTTGATTTGTGAATACATGCAAAAAAAGCGGGTTTGGCGAGACCAACTTTTAGTTCCACCGCATTGTATTGTGCTCGTAAGCTGATTAAACTTCTACATCATGTTGTGCTCTCAAAGAGGGAATTTATTTTTCAGAGGTTGGATCTTCTGACTTGCTAACAAACTGGGTGGGGCGATATCAAGTTTTTGTTCTATCTCATGATATTCTAAGTTGGTGCTCGTTAGTTGCTTTTATTATTACTTCATCGCTGTTTCTTAATGATGGATGTGCTTCTAGGGAGTTTAGATGTTCTAATTTGGCAGTTACGTGTGTCAACAATTAGTGTGTCCGATCTCAACCTTCTGTGCCGATTTTAGTTCTACGTCATGATATCGCACTCGTAAACTGGCGATATTTTTCCCTTATTTTGTCCTCTAAATCAGGTTACACTTCTAGAGAGGTTTTGCTTTGTAAACACATGCAAACAAGCGTATTTGGCGACACCAAGTTTTAGTTCCACCTCATGGTATTGTGCTCGTAAGCTGGTTATACTTTTACATCTTATTCTCCTCTGAACGAGGGAATACTTCTCCAGAGGTTGGATCTTCTGACTTTCTAACACGTGCAAACAAACTTGGTTGGGCGATATCAAGTTTTGGTTCCATCTCATGATAAGTTTGTGCTCGTTAGTTGTTTTTTTATCACTCCATCGCTGTTTCTGAATGATGGATGTGCTTCTTGGAAGATCAGATGTTCTAATTTGCCAATTACGTGTGTCAGCAAATAGTGTGTTTGATCTCAACCTTCTGCACCGATTTTAGTTTTACCTCATGATATCGCACTCGTAAACTGGCGATATGTTTCCTTTATTTTGTCCTCTAAATCAAATTACACTTCTAGAGAGGTTTTGGTTTGTAAACACATGCAAACAAGCGTCTTTGGCGATACCAAGTTTTAGTTCCACCTCATCGTGCTTGTAAGCTGGTTATACTTTGACCTCTTCTATGGCTTTTTTATAGGATTAGAATTTAGGGACGGATGGACTTTCACGATTGAACTTAGTTTAATCCCTACTTGTATGATTCCGACAACTGTCTTATTTAGGCTCGTTTGATGGGGTCTGCCCTTCAGCATCTAAAAACGAGTTCCCACAGAAACAAGGGACATATTTTTTTCTGATGATTACGTTTTTTTTTATTCAACTGAACGATAAACATGCAATAAAGGTCATTTAATATCATGCTCGTATGTTGGTTATACTTTTACCTCATTTCCTCCTCTAACTAAGGTAAGACTTCTAGAGAGGTCACATGTTGTGATTTGTATACAGATGCAAACAAAGCAGGTTTTTTTTAATTAAGTTTTAGTTCCATCTTCACTATACCGTGCTCGTATGTTGTTAATACTTTGACCTCGGCTTCCAAAGTTTTTTATATAATCAGAATTGGGGGGGCGGTTTAACTTCTACTTTTGCACGGCGCAGGTTCAATTCCAGTTCAATTTTCAGTCATTTGCAGACATCAGTCTTATGTAAGCTGCACTCGTTTGATGAGGTCTAGCATTCAGAGTTTGAAAACGAGTTGCCACAGAAACAAGGCACATCTTTTGATGATGTTTTAGATATTTTTATGGGATTGGTCTGAATGATAAAAGTGCTCTCAGAGAATTTGGATGACGTCTTTATATGCACAAACAAAACAGTGTCTTTGAGACACTTTAATTTCCACATTTTGACATCGTGCTTGTAAGCTGATATAGTTTTACCTCATGTTGTCCTCTGAATGAGTCAAGGCAAGTCGTTTTTATTATGTATGAATTACACCAGCCCCTGATCTGAATCCAACATATGATTTTTATACATATGCAAACAAACTGTGTTTTTGATATCAAGTGTTAGTTCCACCGAATGATATTGGGCTCGTATGCTGGTTAGATTTTGACCTCTTTTATGAATACCCTTTCAACTTCCAAAGTTTTTTATACGATCAGAATTTAGGGATGGAGACAGATATACTTAATTTTTTTGTATGCTTCTGTTTTTTTGTCCCTTGTTTGATCTCCTTCAAGTTGCACTCTTTTGCAGGGATAGGGCTTACATACAATGCATTCGTTATTGAAGGTCTGGCGTTCAGTGTTTGAAAACGAGTTGCTAGGGAATCAAAGCAGGTCTTTTGATGATGCTCTTTCTTATTAGACTGAATTACATACATGCTTTCAAAGAGCTTTGTTGTCGCAATCAGACATTTCAGTTCCACTTCGTTATATCGCGCTCGTAATCCGGTTATACTTTTACCTTATTTTGTCCTCTGAATGAGGGAATTGGTTCTTCTGACTAGTTGGCAAATGCAAACAGAGTGGGTTTTGCAATATCAAGTTGGAGTTCCGCCTCATGATATTGTGCTCGTATGCTAATTATATTTTGACCTCATATTTGCCCCTAATCCCTATTGAACTTCCGAAGTTCCTTACACAGTATCAAAATTTAGGTAACGGTTAACTCCTAAGTTTGGAAGGCGCTGTTTGATTTTCTGTCAATTTGCAGTTATTTGCTGACATTGGACTTATGTAAGTTGCACTCGTTTGATGAGGTCTGGTGTGAACTGTTGAAAACGAGTTGCTAAAGAAACAAGGCACATATTTCGATGAGGGTTTTGATTGTTTTATCGGACTAAATGACGGACACGCTATTAGAGAGCTTCATCACCAAGTTTATACGTTTTAGTCTTGCCTCATGATATTGTGCTCGTATGCTAGTTATACTTTGACCTCTTTTTTGCCTCTGACGCCTATTGAACTTCCGAAGTTCCTTACATAGAATCATAATTTAGATAAGGGTTAACTCCCAAGTTTGGAAGGCGCTATTTGATTCTCTGTCAATTTGCAGTTATTTGGTGACATTGGACTTATGTAAGTTGCACTCGTTTGATGAAACCTGGTGTGAACTGTTGAGAACGAGTTGCTAAAGAAACAAGGTACATATTTCGATGAGGGTTTCGATTGTTTTTATTGGACTAAATGACGGACACGCTAATAGAGAGCTTGATCACCAAGTTTATACGTTTTAGTCTCACCTTTTGATATTGCGCTCGTAAGCTGGATATACTTGTTTAACTGTTTCATCGTCCGAAAGAGGGAATAATTAAGAAGTTAGATGCCCTGATTTGATTCTGCATTTCATCTTTACTCTATTTTTAGAAAAAAATGGGAACGTAACAAAAATAAAACTCGATTTAAACCGATAAAACGAGTTTGCTGCAACATTTTGTTCTTGTCTGCAGTAAACACACTGCAAAGAGTTGCAGCAAAAAAATAGATAGACAGGACACATTCTAAATTTGTCTTGGCCCACTTTCGCAAGCACCTTTGCTGGAGGAAGAAATACGAGTTGCGCCGATTATTAATTCGATTCGCGCTACTCTGCGCGAACGAGCACGGCTAAAAACCACTCGTCTTTATAGAGTGTGCTGGAATAGCTTACCTGTACATTATATATTGAAAATGTAAATATTTATGACACGATTGGAAAACTATTGGCCTATGGATCTTCTAATAAAGTACCATCTTCAGTGGATTAGAAAGTATTTGAATTGTATTTATTGATGCATTTTAAAACAGTAATATTTCAAAAATTGATCAGTTTTTACATATACTAAGATACGATAAACTAGGATCAATATTAGCTAAATTTATTTGTTTTTTACTTTATTTTGAAGGGCCTGAAAATACTGTAATCATCGCTGGTATTCTAATTCAATTTAAATTACGAAGAAAAAAGAGCAAATGATAATCGTGTATTCTTCATTTTGCATTTTGTTGAGTTAGACTGCCCCGAGTGGTGGAAGAAAATTACCCAATTTTGTATGAATTCAACTTACAAACCCTATCTCGTTTGTAAGTAGGGCAGCGTCTTTATTCCTGAATAAAATAAATATCTCATCTCATCTCATCTCATTAGCTGCACCGCTTATCCTCAGTAGGGTCGCGGGGGTGCTGGAGCCCATCCCAGCAATCATCGGGCAGTGGGCAGGGGACACCCTGAACTGGTTGCCAGCCAATCACAGTAAAATAAAATTAATATAGAAATTGAAAAAAAAAAACGATATTTTTAATACAGTTCATGTAATATATATGTACATTTTCAACATACACAATTTAACCGCTAGTCGTTGCTAACCGCTGCCTCCTGGTTAGCAATGCTAACGTACGCTACCAACTTATTTACCGTCGTGTGTGCTCATTTACTCACAAAAAGGACATAGTTCAAAGTATTTAATACATAACACCTAAACAGGGTTGGTTAGGGTTGCTTTAACTTGATTACCATAAAATACAGACTGTAGAGCGCACCTGTTTATAAGCCGCACCCACCACTTTTTAAGTGATTTGCCACTTTTGTACTTACACAAGCCGCACCTCTGTACAAGCCGTGTGCGCTCACATTAAAACATGTGACACAATCACAAGTTTAAGCCAGACCAGGCTGTAAGTTCCACAATTGTAACTAAATAAATAGTAGACAATCTTAGAACCACAATCGGCATCATGAATGGAAAATGATACCCGTAATTAACGTATGATGCAGACTTGTAAAGTCCGGGTTCCGTTGAAAGTAATCCAAGGAAACAAACTGTAAATTTCCAAAGTTAAGGATGGGAAAAATATATATCCACTATTGTCCGCTGCGACAACAGACAGATCTACCGGTAACTCAGCTTTACCCCACTTCCCATCAGCCCGCGTTTGCTCCGCTCCTTCTTTTTGATTCGCCCGTAGAACACATAACAGAATAAAACTCTAAAATAAGAAAAAGCAGTACAATACTGTCCTGTACTCTGAAAAAGTTGCACACAATATAAAATCTATCTCACAGCAATGTCCGACACTCGAAAAAAATGTTCAAATCTACTGCTTTTCGTAAGTCGAATGGTCGTTAGTAGGGGAGCGTCTGTATTATGAAAATATTTGCAAAAAAACGCAGTTAATGAAAAATTCCCCTAAAACCAGTTTTAACACTTACAGAAACCGTATCAATATTGGCTAAATATTTGAGTTTTTTTTATAAATAAAAAATGTTTTGCAAAATATTTTAATCATCGCTGGTATTCTAATTAAATATAAATTACAGAATAAAAGAGCAAATGATCATTGTGTATTCTTCTTTGCATTCATTTTGCACTTTATTGAGTTAGAGCGCCCCTAGTGGTGGAAGGAAGACACCCAATTTTGTATAATACCGAATATCCGGAAAAATCCTTTGCCGGATCTCGATTGGCCGACCCGAATCAGTAAGCGAATCGACGGCGAGTATCTCAACCTTCACGGCTTAATGAAGACGCCCCGACTCAATGAATTTTAATTTTGCGTTTTATGGAGACAAGGGATAAAAGCGGCGACATTTATTAGGGAGGAAATTGAAAGCGGAGGGGCCACACTTCTATTCCCGAAAAAAGAATAAAAAATGGCAGAGCTTTGAAGACGTAATCTGCACCTTAATGGCTGGCGCGGTGCTTAAAGGGCCGCCTCGGTCGTCTCGCCTTATCGTTTCGCTTTCGCCGATTAAAAAATCATTTGGGACGAGAACGAACAAAGTCAGCAACATTTTGGTGATTTCTTTCATTCGCTGCTGCGTTTGTGGGCTGAAATCGGCGTGGGAAAACAAAACTTCCTCAAAAATGTGGTGTTTTTATACCTAATCAAAAAGGACGGGCTCGTTATGAATTGTAATTTACCGTATTACGGACTATAGAGCGCACCTGATTATAAGCCGCACCCTCCACATTTTAAGAGGAAAACCGAATTTGTACATACACAAGCCGCACCTGTATATAAGCCGCATGCGCCCACATTTAAACATGTAACACAAACACAAAATTAACCCAAACCCGACGTCAAGTCCCGCCATTGAAACTAAATGTCAATCGCGGGATGAGTCTGGTATTCAAACTAAATTTGAATACCAGGCAAAACATACCTGAACTATCATATCAATGTTATTTTTATTAATATTTATAGGTGGAGAAATTCCTATTTCTTTTACATAGTGGAATCTATACCTAGTCGTCGCCGCCATGTTTGTCTGGCATCTTGCTGCTACACAGTGCTCCGTTGGCACTGTTTATTGTTCCCTTTAGGCAATACAGTGCCTTCTAGTAATCAAATACTAAACAATGTACCTTTAAATAATATATAAGAAAAAAATATATATATTTGGAAGTATCTGACACAGGTGCAGCTTTTAGTCCAGTAATACAGTGTGAACTTAAGCATTAGTTGTATCAAATACTTTTGATTTTTTTCACCATCTCATCTCATCAGCCCATCCCAGCCATCTCCGGGCAGTGGGCAGGGGACACCCTGAACTGGTTGCCAGCCAATCGCAGGGCACACAGGGACAGACTACTTATTCGCTCATTCACACCTAGGGACAATTTGGACCGGCCAATTCACCTGAAATGCATGTTTTTGGAACGTGGGAGGAAACCGGAGTGCCCGGAGGAAACCCACGCAAGCACGGGGAGAACATACAAACTCCGCACAGGAAGTCTGGAGCTGGATTTGAACCCTCGACAGGTTCCCATGACATGAACTGTGCCGCACAAGCGCTAACCACTGCGCCGCCGTGCTGCCCAATTTTTTCACCATGTATCAGTTTTATTTTATTTTTATTTCTTTTAACAAATGAAAGAGCAGAATTACAAATGAAAGGAAAGGGAGTTTATCAGTTCACGGTCGCCGAACGGGACGGTGTGATTGGTCGGGGTTGGAAGGTGACAAAAACAGAAGAAAAACGTGAAGGATGTCGGGGGCCTCCCTGAGCGCTTTGCTAACTGCACGCGAGTTTAGCGGCGCATTTCAATCAGGGATGCTCAATACATTCAATTCATCCCGAACACAAACCTAGGTGTTAGCGTGTATGCTAGCAGCGGCATCCGATAGAAATTGATGCGGGAGCATCCCGAGGGACCCCGAAATGGCTTCGATATGCTGTATTTACTGATTATAAGGCACACTTTCTATATACCCATGTCTTTAATAGTTGATTTCTTTATCACGGCATGCTTGAAAACGTATTAGTTCACATCGGATGAGCTAAGAACAACCCAATTTTAGACCTCTGGCATTCTGTCTAAATCAGGGGTCAATAACCTGTGACTCGTGAGCAATGTTCCCTGTCATTTTCCTTACGGGTCTGAGCGTTCACACAAAGTCGGTGAGCAACGCTTGAAACAACAGTGAGCCACCGTAATCCCAAGTGTGGCAACTAAGTCATTATCAGACATGTCCAAAACTTGACATCAAGTTACATTTTGCTGAGTTTCCGGCAATGTAAAATATTTTTTCTCTTTTGAATGAATTGACTCACGTACTATTGCAAAGGTTGTTTGTTCTTACAATTCTTTCACAAGATATCCATTTCTTTTTATTTCCTGATACATTTTGTCAAATAATATTAACATTTTTGGGGGCTTATTTAGTCGGTTGCAAGATACAGAACTGTACTTTTTCCCAATTTTTAGTGGAAATACAATGTTGGCAACAAGATTCACTTGATATCATTGGAAATGATTTGAATGCAACACAAACTTTTTCTTCTTTTTTCCGTGTTTTTTTCTCCTTTTTTTAAAATCCCTTTAAAAAAAAACCTCATTGTGTTTTTTTTTCCGATCTGTTGCTTTTTTTTCTTTTTGTTCTCGATTTGCTTTTTTCCTACGTCTCTTTCTTCTGTTTTTTTCTGGCTTTTTTTCTAAATTTTTCCTTCTTTTTTCTCTTCCTCTTTTTTCTTTTTTTCTCAGCTTTGCACTCCTTTTTCATTTTGGTATATTTTTCTTTTTTGTTCTATTCCCCCCTTCCTTTAAGGCATTTTGTGCATAATTTTACATGATATTTGGTCATGTCGGGATTAAAGAAGCAAAAACAACCCGAAGAGCCGTTTGGGACCCGTAGGAGCCGGTTTCTTTTAGTGAGTCGAGCCGAAATAGCCGGTTCTCGACAAACTCTACTAACTTTACTCAACTTTACTCGACTTCAAAATACCGCACTTAAGACACAACATCAGGGGAACCCGGGTATTTTGACCTTCATGCACTGTAACTTTGACTTAAGTCTCTTCTTAATTAGTCATTTTGAGCCCTGATTTTTGTGCGCTGGCTAGATTTTCTTGTGCGCTGAGAATGTGCGAGCAGTGCGCAATTGCACGCGCGCAGCTTGGAGGGAACACTGCTCGTGAGCCATGTATTGCTCCTTTCATGAGTACATCTGGATCGGAGATAAACAGAACATCTACAGTTTTTACTGCATTCATACATCTGAAGCCGGGACAACACCTACTGCTGACAGTGTTCTGTCCAATACATATAGCACAGTTGGAACTACAGTTTACAGTTAAGGTGTTACACCAAGAGACCCCGTATATACTATAAATCCCTTAAGAATCCCTTATGAGGAAGCTCACTTATCAATGTATGCTCTCTTGAGACTATTTATAAGAAAAACCCACAGATCAAACTGTAAACAACCAAACACCCAGAGAAGTTGGATTGGGTGGAGCTATTCACACTCTTTCTCACCCCTTGCCCAGCTCCCTCTTTACCAATGCGTAGCTTAGTTTGTAGTATTTTGTGACATTTCTACAAAAGAACTCTGCCCGCACCTGATTTTAGAACCATTATGAAAAAATTGAAAGGCAGACATTTGCCTCAAAAATCTTAAGTAACTGTGGGCGGGAGACAAGTAGTGTTTTTGTTGATATGGGACACATTATTATTTTTTCATCGATATTATCAAGTCATCAAACGTCACACAGTGAATAAAAATTTGCTGAAGAGTTAGCTTTTGTCTGGAGAGGAGGTTTTGTGGTTTTGTTGAACTTTGTCTTGAACGATTTTACACAAAAAATCAAAATACAATTTATTTTATGGCTCATTGGATCCAAAAAGTTCCAACATCTAAAGAACATGTGTTTCTTATATTTTGAGACTCAATTCGGTCTACATCCGGTGCGCTAAACTAAACCCAATTTTTAAAGTCTATTTTTAGGTTAAATTATGTCTAAAATAGACCAGACCATCAATTTCAGGCGTCTATTTTAGGTCTAAATCACGTCCCAACAACACCAGACCAGCTTTAGCCCAAAACCCAATGTCCAAAACCTATTTGGCGTTGGTCCGTCCTTTCAATCAAGAAACAAGCAAGCCAGGAAAAACTGGTTTATAAGACGTCTCACAGAAGGCAAAATTCTGGTTAAAAGATGTCTTTTTTGGGGTTGAAAAAAAGTATATTTCAAGACGTTGAAAATACGTCTTTACGTGGACTAAATTTGGACCATTTTAGATTAAATACCAAGCAAAACATACTGCTTAAAATACGTTAAAGAGACACCAAAGTTCTGGGTTGAGAATAAGGGTTGATATAAGGTACTTTTCAAGCCGTTGAAAATCCGCCCATTAAAAATGTATTGTTGGACTAATTAAGAGTCTTTAAATTTTGATAGGACACAAAAAAATGGACGCAACAGCTACTATTATTTGTAAGAAAATAACATTTGGAAAAGGTTATGGAAGGAATTTTCAAATTGTGTATTTTTGGGGTTTGACATTGACATTAAAAATATATTCTGTTTTACCTATTTAGACAAAATAAACACAGTAACGACTGGAATAAATTTGGTTCATTTTAGATAGATACATTGTAAATTGTAAATGTCTATTTTGGTTTTAAAACGTTCCAAGACGTTTTTATTCAGTTTTTAGAAATCTCTTTTACGAGACGTCGAACTAATGTTTTTTATGGGGTTCAATTCAAACAAAGTCATTACAACAAGTACTATTTGGGCATTCAATTAAGTCCTCTTTGGATAGGCTCAACAGAACCCAGTTTTGTTTCTTGGTGTAAGTAAACACAAGAATGACCAAATTTGGACTGAATTTGGTCTTCGTTGAAGGGGCGGGACACAATTTTGTTTTGGACACCTTTTTTGGGTTTAAATTGCGTCTAAAACAGACCAAATTCCAATGTCTAGAACACTACTGTTTCTTGTTGGAAGTAAACACAATAATAACCAATTTTGACTGAATTCAGTCTTTGTTGGACAGGTCCAACACAATTTTGTTTTGGAGATATATTTTAGGTCTGAATCGCGTCCAAAACAGAAAGAATTACAATGTCTAAAACACTTCTGTTTCTTCCTGGAAGTAAACACAATAATGACCAACTTTGACTGAATTCGGTCTTCGTCGAATGGGCGGGACACAATTTCGTTTTGGACATCTATTTTAGGTTTAAATTGCGTCTAAAACAGACCAAATTCCAATGTCTGGAACACTTCTGTTTCTTGCTGGAAGTAAACACAAGATTGACCAATTTTGACTGAATTCGGTCTTTGTTGAATGGGGGGACACAATTTCGTTTTGGACATCTATTTTAGGTTTAGATTGCGTCTAAAACACACCAAATTCCAATGTCTCGAACAATTCTGTTTCTTGCTGGAAGTAAACACTAGATTGACCAAATTTGGACTGAATTTGGTCTTCGATGGATAGGCCCAACATAATTTTGTTTTGGACATCTATTCTAGGTCTAAATCGCGTCTAAAACAGACCAAATTACAATGTCTAAAACACTTCTGTTTCTTAGTGTGAGTAAACACAAGAATGACCAATTTTGACTGAATTCGGTCTTTGTTGAATGGGGGGACACAACTTCGTTTTGGACATCTATTTTAGGTTTAGATTGCGTCTAAAACAGACCAAATTCCAATGTCTCGAACACTTCTGTTTCTTGCTGGAAGTAAACACAAGATTGACCAAATTTGGACTGAATTTGGTCTTCGATGGATAGGCCCAACATAATTTTGTTTTGGACATCTATTCTAGGTCTAAATCGCGTCTAAAACAGACCAAATTACAATGTCTAAAACACTTCTGTTTCTTAGTGTGAGTAAACACAAGAATGACCAATTTTGGACTGAATTCAGTCTTCGTTGGATAGGCCCAACACAATGTTGTTTTGGACATCTATTCTAGGTCTAAATCGCGCCTAAAACAGACCAAATTACAATGTCTGGAACACTTCTGTTTCTTGTTGGAAGTAAACACAAGATTGACCAAATTTGGACTGAATTTGGTCTTCGTTTGATAGGCCCAACACAATTTCGTTTAGGACATCTATTTTAGGTCTAAATCGCGTCCAAAACAGACCAAATTACAATGTCTAAAACACTTCTGTTTCTTAGTGTAAGTAAACACAAGAATGACCAATTTTGGACTGAATTCGGTCTTCTTTGGATAGGTCCAACACAATTTCGTTTTGGACATATATTTTAGGTCTGAATCGCATCTAAAACAGAAAGAATTACAATGTCTAAAACACTTCTGTTTCTTGCTGGAAGTAAACACAAGAATGACCAAATTTGGACTGAATTCGGTCTTTGTTGGATAGGCCCAACTCAATTCCGTTTTGGACATCTATTTTAGGTCTGAATTGCGTCGAAAACAGACCAAATTACAATGTCTGAAACACTTATTTTTCTTGGTGGAAGAAAACCATGGATCAAAAATTTTGGACTGAAATTGCCCTTCGTGGAATCTGTGAGACACATTTTTGTTTAGGACATCTATTTTAGGTCTGAATCGCGTCTAAAACAGAAAGAATTACTATGTCTAAAACACTTCTGTTTCTTGCTGGAAGTAAACACAATAATGACCAATTTTGATTGAATTCGGTCTTTGTTGAATGGGCGCGACACAGTTTCGTTTTGGACATCTATTTTAGGTTTAAATTGTGTCTAAAACAGCCCAAATTCCAATGTCTGGAACACTTCTGTTTCTTGTTGGAAGTAAACACAAGATTGACCAAATTTGGACTGAATTTGGTCTTTGCTGAATGGACCCAACATATTTTAGTTTTTGGACATCTATTTTAGGTCTAAATCGCGTCCAAAACAGACCAAATTACAATGTCTAAAACACTTCTGTTTCTTAGTGTAAGTAAACACAAGAATGACCAATTTTGACTGAATTCAGTCTTCGTTGGATAGGTCCAACACAATTTTGTTTTGGACATCTATTTAAGGTTTAAATTGCGTCTAAAATAGAAAGAATTACAATGTATAAAACACTTATGTTTCTTGGTCGAAGAAAACCATGAATCCAAATTCCAATGTCTGGAACACTTCTGTTTCTTGTTGGAAGTAAACACAAGATTGACCAAATTTGGACTGAATTTGGTCTTCGATGGATAGGCCCAACACCATTTTGTTTTGGACCTCTATTTTAGGTCTAAATTGCGTCTAGAACAGACCAAATTCCAATGTCTCGAACACTTCTGTTTCTTGCTGGAAGTAAACACAAGATTGACCAAATTTGGACAGAATTTGGTCTTCGATGGATAGGCCCAACAGAATTTTGTTTTGGACATTTATTCTAGGTCCAAATGGCTTCTAAAACAGACCAAATTCCAATGTCTAGAACACTACTGTTTCTTGTTGGAAGTAAACACAATAATAACCAATTTTGACTGAATTCAGTCTTCATTGGATAGGTCCAACACAATTTCGTTTTGGACATCTATTTTAGGTCTAAATTGCGTCTAAAACGGACCAAATTCCAATGTCTCGAACACTTCTGTTTCTTGCTGGAAGTAAACACAATATTGACCATTTTTGACTGAATTTGGTCTTCGTTGGAATGCGCAAAACACAATTTCGTTTTGGACATCTATTTTAGGTCTAAATTACATCTTAAACAGACCAAATTCCAATGTCTAGAACACTACTGTTTCTTGGTGTAAGTAAACACAATAATAACCAATTTTGACTGAATTCAGTCTTCGTTGGACAGGTCCAACACAATTTCGTTTTGGACATATATTTTAGGTCTGAATCGCGTCTAAAACAGACCAAATTACAATGTCTAAAACACTTTTGCTTCTGGTTGGAAGTAAAAACAAGAATGAACAATTATGGAATGAGTTTGGTCTTTGTTGAATGGGCCCAACACAGTTTCGCTTTGGACATCTATTCTAAGTCTAAATCGCGTTTAAAACAGACCAGATTAAAATATTTAAAACACGTCTGTTTATTGGTGTAAACAAAGACAAGAATGACCAATTTTAGACTGAGTTTGACCTTCGTTGAATGTGCGAGACACCATTTTGTTTAGGACGTATATTTTAGGTCTAATTCGCGCCTAAAACAGATCAAATTGCAATGTCTAAAAGGCAAAAATTATAAATTTTGGCCTGAATCTGGTCTCCTTTGGATGGGCCCAACACAATTTCGTTTAGAACATCTATTCTAGGTCTAAATTGCGTCTAAAACGGACTAAATTCCAACATCTTGGTGGCAGTCATTTATTCAATGTCTACATCACCAATGAAGAACATGAATCACAAATTTACACTCTATACTTGCTTATGTACGGTACAAATCTATGACGTTGGTGTCCTATCTGGCAAAGGCCGTCAACAAGAAAATAATCTCGCGACCTTTTAATCTGACAAGTGCGTAATCGCAGTCTTCAGATTTCCCGACATTCCAACTTTGACCGCTCAAAGAGAAGATAGATCTTCCCGTAGCGAGTCCCGTCCTCTTAAGATAAATCGTCTCTGATTAGCTTTGTTGCATAAGTGTGCGACCCCTCCCTACCCCCTGCCTCTGATTCCGACGCAATTATCATCCGTCACGACCCTTTGACGGACTCCGCTGAGGTCATTGGCTCTTTGGAGTCAATGACGCTGAAAGACCGCTTTTGTCGCCTTTGGGTTTTAGCTCAAGGGCAAGTGGAAGAACTCAAGTCGCATTTATTTGTGACGCCCTTAATCAGAAGATGTCTCAAAGGACTGCGCAGGTTACAATGACATCACCCTCTGATCTTAAACCAACATGCAAGCAAGGGGAAAATGAGAAACCCTGAGAAAGGGGCCTCACAAGTAATAATCCCCCTTCCAGGATGACCAGGGTGCATACAATTTAGCTTCGGGTAACAGTACACAAAACATAGTGAACATCAATAAAAGAAAACAATAGGTAATATGTTCAGATTTTTCCAGAAACTCCATAACAGCAACAACACAACTTCCCATCTCCACCACCTGGTTGATGCAGGCGTTCACATGCTTCAGGTCTAGGTGCTGGTCCACTGTCTCATCTCAAATTTCTCTTTTCCCTCATTACACCACCAGGGATATTCTGGTTGGTCACATTGCACTATTATTTTTACCATTATATTTTATTAATCTGCATCTTGTTCAACTAGAAAATCAAGATACCGTACATTCACGACTATAAGGTTCACCGGGTTATAAGGCGCACCCCCCAAAAATGTTTTTTGTCATATATTTTCCATACATAAGGCGCTCCGGACTATTAGGCGCTACAAGTACCTCAACAAAAGAGTCAAATAGTTTCCCGCACAAAAAAAACTGAAAAACTCTTGCCAAACACTACCTCATACAAATATAATGGTACTCATGTCTATATTCTTGCACATGTCAACTGCACTATGTTTACTGCTCACCTTGCACAATGTCTGACCATTTCTTTTTTCTGCACTATGATGACTATGTTTGCATCAATGCATATGCTGGCTATTTTTTTTTTGCACTATGATGACTTTTGCACCAAATGCAGTATTGCACAACCCTTACGATACCAACGGTATTACGATAACAACTGTATGTTACATCCCACATGCCGACATTTCTTGTGTAAATACCATGTAAATTATAACTATAGCTTTATCCCCCTTGTTTTATAACCTTATCTTCTCTGTTCCTTTATCTTCTTGGCTCATACCTCACTGTGAATGTATAAAACTGGAGTGTCATGCCCAATTTCGTTGTCACAATATGTTAACCCATTTTGTAACAATGACAATAAAGGTATATTCTATTCTATTCTATTCTATAGTTAAGTCAAACTCATTAACCCCTTAACATTCCGACGGCTCGCAAAGAAGCAAATACGTGTCTCAGACGAACGGACACGAAGTCTGTACGATATTACCATTCACTCAAATGCGTCATTCCACATATCATTAGGAAGGTTAAACTCTTGGGATTCAAGAAATGCCAACCATTTCTGAATTTGTATTTTACTTTTTGCTGACAACTGTGTGGACAGCAAAGTAAGAATTGCATTGTGCAGGGAAACGTGGTTCTTTACTCTGCATAGGACAAAAAACACTGAATTGAATTGAATTGAAAAATAGACTCATCACAGAAACATCAAGATCAGTCTGAAACAAGATACTGGGAAAATACAAAGCTGGGGTAGCTCACCAAAGTCATTTTGCAGCCATCATGTTCAATAATAATACGCAACCATGGTCCTCTTAGTAGTTGTTTTCTTGTAGATGGGAGTACCAGTTTAACATCATTGGAGGACTTGCTGTTTAAGTAAAACAAATTGAAAATGTAAATATAATAAAAGGATCAAAACGTGAATAACCCATATATTAATAATGTACAGTATAATAAATATGTGTGTAATTACAATGGCAGCATTTCATTTCATTTTTTTGGTTGCCACATTATTAGACGAGGGGTCACCAACCTCATGCCCGCGGGCCCGTTCTAAAATTAGAGCTAATTACGAAATATGTGTAAAAAAATTGATTATTTGTAAAAATTTCTATTTTTTACAGCTTTATTTTATACTGCGATCAAGATTACTGGCACGCCACACATTACTAATTTTATGACAGAGGCCGTGGGCCAGTAAAGTTTTATCACAGGCCGTAACTGGCCCCCGAGCCAGACTTTGGACATGCTTTGTTTAACACTAAGCAACAATACAAGGATGTTAGCATCATTGGCGTTGTCGACCATGCTAGTATTAACAGCAGGAGTTGAGGTCCATGGAACGGACATCAGCTGCTTGAATTATTTAGCATTCGCTGCTTAAGAGATGCTAGAAATGAAGATAAAGCTAGCAAACAAAGCGATGGAACGTGCTAATGTGGCTAACGGCTAATGTATGTTTGGCACTAACGCCTTCGAGAATAATACAAAAACACAAATGATGGACCAGATAATGAATGTCCGTAAAACTGGCATAGGCTGCTGAACTATTCAGGAATGTGATGTTAGCAGCCAAAGTAACGCTAGCTAGCAAAGTGATGCTACTCGCTAAATGAGTGCGCTATGCAAATGATTTTGAGGTCAAATTAGGAGTGGGCGATAAATTAAAAACATCGTATAACCATATCTTTAAAAACCAAACCACAACCTCGATTTAATCACAAGTTAACCTCTGTGAAACAAGTTTTAGCATTTCAGTTAGTTAGCATCAATTGCTTAAGTGGTCAATGTGAAGCTAGCCATCAAAGCGATGCTACTCGCTAATGTGAAGCTAGCCACGAAAGCAATGTGACTGGCTAGCGACATGGTTCAAACACGATTGGTGGACTCCATCGTTAAGGTCCGTGAAATTATTTAGCATTCATAACTGCTAAATATTTGCTAACGGCTAGAGCTAGGTGAGTCAAAAAAGCTGCATGCTAACACGGCTAGGAGCCAGACTTTATGTTTGACACGACACCTTCGAGAAAATCACAAAAAAACGTCTGGGCTGGTTTTATAAAGCGTACATGTATGTGTTTTCTTTTTAAAGGCGCTAGCGCTAGGAGAGTAATCCAAGGTGACAGGTAGCAGGTAGCTAGCGCACGCAGCGGGCCGCAAGAAAGACACGACAGGCAGAAAAAGACAAAACAAAAAAACAGACTCACAAAATATTGACTGACGTGTTTGGGCACAGGAACTGTTGTTTATCTTTCCAGGAAGCGAAAGATTTTTCCGACAAGAGGCGAAAGAAACTCAAAATGTTGACTTTTTGACGTCCAAAAACGTCCTCTGGGGACAGCGTCCCACATTCTTTTCCCCCTTATTTATTCAAAGGATCATTTGAATCAGGTGTGTGGGAGGAAGAAGAAGACTGAAACTAGCATCCTGGAGGAACAATTTTAGTTGTCTTGGAGAATCGTCAAGTCTTGATCTGATGACGGGCCAAAATCCATCAGCTAATTAGCAGCGCTAATGGATTTAATTCATCAAGTTAGTGTAAACAGATCCCACTAATTACGATTTTAGAAAAGGAGTTATTTTCGGAAAAGGATTTTCTAAAGGATGGTGGGAAGCAAATGAGTTAAAACTAGCTCCAACAAGCTAGCTTGAACCAATGAAACTAGCTCAAACTGAGCTAGCTCGAATTAGCTCAATGGAGTTTGCTCAAAAGTGCTCAAACCGACTAGTTCAAATGAGCTTTACTTGTGAAAGCTCAAACAGTATAGCTCAAACTAACTCAAATTAGCTTAAACCGAGGTAGCGTAAAAGAGCTAACCACGACAAACTAAAATCTCAAATCAAGTGAGCCCAGACTAGCTCAAACCAAGGTAGATAATATTACTTCCAACAAAGCTAGCCCACATTAGCTTAAACTTCCTATCTCAAACTTACTCAAATAGAGCTAGCTCAAGTTTGTAAAACTTAGCGAACTTGAATGAGCTCGAACCTAGATTGCTAAAACTATGTCAACCAAGTTAGGTCCTACTAGCTCCAACTAGCTTATATTGAGCTTGCTCAATTTGCTCAAACCAAGCTAACTCCAACGAGCTTAATTATTCAAACAAAGCTAGCTCAAATTACCCCAATCAAATAAGCTAGCTCAAATTGCCTCCAACCGTGCTAGGTCAAACGAAATAACTCAAATCGGTTCAAATTGATGTATAAATGACTAGCTCAAACAGAATTAGCTCAAATTAGCTCTAACTGTGCTCGCCTGAATTAGCTCAAATTGAAATAGCTCGAACAGAGCTAGCTCAAAACCGCTCAAACCAAACTAGCTCAAACAGATGTAGCTCAAATAAGCTAAAACAAAGCTATCTTGAAAGAGCTCAAAACAAGCTCGCTCAAACGAGCTTAGTATGTCAAAAGAAGCTAGCTCAAATTTACCTCAAATCAAATACGCTAGCTTAAATTGCCTCCAACTGAGCTAGCTCAAACTAAATAACAACAGTAGCAAAGTAGCATACTATCTGTAAATTAGCCAGCTTAAACCATCTCGAACAGAGCTAACTTAAACTCGTTGTAACTGAGCTAGCTCGTACTAGCTCCAACTCACTTAATGTACAGAGTTAACGTAACTAGATAACAATTTGAAAAAAAAACTGAAAAACGTTTTTGTAGTCCACAGATACTTTCTGAAGTCAATTCTCCTCGTGATTTGTAATTTGTGGAACGTAGCTAGCACAAAACAATCTCTTGGTTAGCAAAAAGCGGCTAAAGAAAAACGACAAATTGAATTTCCTGCGAGAGCTTGCTTCTTCACAATGTGGGCTAAATCTATTTTCCGCGCGGCTAGCCCCTTTGTTCGCGCGGCTGGTAGCCGCTAGCCTCGCGCGCGGAGAGCGTCGATGAATCTTTTTGTTGCGCTATCTCGGCTAGCTGGCGCTTCCTGGCAGGTGACACAAAAGGGCTCAACGGGGAAGATGAGGCGGCATCGATCGGAATTCCTGAAATCCCTGCCGTCGATACTCATCGGGAGATTCCGATAATGCGCCTGTGCGAAGCCGGGCGTTGAAAGGAAAGACGAAAAAAATGGGATTTTTTGTGTTTAAATGACTTTCACTGTACTTTGTTTTATTTTGAAATATATTGCCTGTATTGTTGTTTCCTATTCTGTGGATGGCAACCTTGGATGTCTTTAAAATAGAATTTATTATTTCAGTTATTTATATTAGTAGTATTATTATTATTATTTGTGTTTATCTCGTTAAAAAAATCATGCAGTGTGATTTCTGGATTTTTCTTTTTAGTTTATCTCTCTCAATCTATTTTTTTGTCACCTTAGTATTTGGTGGTTTAAATGTTTCTCATTCTTTATATATTTTGTTTATTATGTTTGTGTTTTAGATTTTTTTATTCTTTTATTTGTTTTTGTTTTTTTATCTATAATGTTTTTTTCATTTTTTTCGTATATATATTTTTAATATAGATTTTTTTAGATTTGGTTGTTTTAGTTGTTGTTTGTCGGCGAAGTATTCCTCTTTTATTCCTTTTGGTTATTTTTTTTAGGTTTATATTTTTGTGTTTTTGTTCATCAGTGTTATTTTCCTGTTTTTCCTTTCCTTTTTTCATGTATTTTTTTTGTATATTTCAGTTTATGTTTTTCTTTTTTTCCCCTTTAAATTTGTACTTACATTTTTTTGTATTTCTTGTTTTTATACATCAATAGCTCAGTCATTGTTTATTCATTGATTTTTTTATTTTAAATGTATTTTTTGGGGGGTAATTATTTCCATATTTTCTTGTTTCATTTATTTTTATTGTTTTTATTTTTGTTTTTATCAAATCTTTTTTAAAAAGCTTTTTTTTTTATTTTACTGTTTTGTTTTTTTCGTAACCAAGCAATTTTTAGTATGAGTGTGTGTGTGTGTTTCTTTTTATTTATTTTTTTAATTTTAAATTTACATTTTTGGGGTAATTTTTTTTCAATATTTCCTTGATTTATTTTTATTATTGGATAAGGTTTTTTTTTTCAAGATATTTCAAAAAAATATTTTTAGGATTTTGGTGGGTAACCAAGCATTTTTCTAGTATATGTCTGTTTGTTCATTTTTTTTTCTCTTTATTATATTTTTTGTGTTTATTATTATTTTAATAATTTGTTGTTTCGGTCTTTCACTTTTTGTACTTTATTATTAAACATTTCATATTTTGTTCAGTTTTTCCTTTTATTTTTTCCTTTAAGCGTTTCCGCTTTTTTTCCATTATTTTTTTTGGGAGGGTCTACTATTTTTGTTGTTTTTCCAGCTAATCCATTTTATTTTTTTGTAAATTGTTTTTTTTTGTTGTTGTTGTTGTTTATTTTTTCTATATCTCCGCATTTCCAGTTTCTTTCGCCTCCTGTCGGAAAAATCTTTCGCTTCCTGGAAAGATAAACAACAGTTCCTGTGCCCAAACACGTCAGTCGATATTTTGTGAGTCTGTTTCTTGTTTTGTCTTTTTCTGCCTGTCGCTTTTTTCTTGCGGCCCACTGCGTGCGCTAGCTACCTGCTAACTGTCAGCTCGGATTACTCTCCTAGCGCTAGCGCCTTTAAAAAAAGAATACATAGCCTACATGTACGCTATATAAAATCAAGCTAGTCGTTTTATTGTAATTTTCCTCAATGTGTTGTGTCAAACATTAGCAAATTGCATTGCTTTGGCGCCTTACCTGTCTATAGTCGCTAACATCAATTCATAAATGCTAAATGATTTCACAGATTTTAACGAGGGAGTACACCATTTGTGTTTTGATACTTTTATCCCAAAGACATTGGTGTTTAAACGTGCGGCCATCCCGCTAGCCACATTAGCCAGTAGCATTGCTTTCGTGGCTAGCTTCATGATAGCCGCTAGCAACTCTTAAGCAGTTGATTCTAAATATTTGAGCAACTCATGCCAGTTTCACGGTCTTTAATTTGCAAGTATGTCATTTGTGTGTTTGTACTTTTCCTGAAGACAGTGGTGTTAAACCTTCACGTTAGCTGCTAGCCACATTAGCGAGTAGCATCACTTTGATGGCTAGCTTCACATTGGCCACTAGCATCACTTAAGCGATTGATGCTAATAACTGAAACGCTAAAACTTGTTTTACAGAGGTTAACTTCTCTTGCTAATGCTAGCATTGTGAACTAGCTGCTAATGCTATCGTCTTTGCTTTAATGCTAAACTCATGGAAATTGTGATTAAAGAATGTAAATGAATCCTTGTCCACAAAGATTTATTTCCTTATTATTTATTTTCTTAAGCATGAAAGGGCAACGGCCAGAGATTTGTTAATTTTTATTTTTTTTATTTTCAGAATTGTGATTAAAATCGAGATACTGTTTTCAAAAAAATGCAAAAATAATATTTTCAGCAAGTAGCATCAGTTTGTTCGCTAGGTTTACCTTAACATCTAGCATCTGTTAAGCAGTTATTGCTAAATATAAAATCAGTTCTCAATTTTGGGCCCAGAATCTGTCATTTTAGTTTTCTTCTTCTTCTCTTTTTCATTCTTTTTTCTTTGAATTGTTTTATTTCTGGTTGTTTGTTGTTTGTATGTGGGTTTTTTCTCATTTTTTTCTGTTTGATTTACTTTTCTCTTAACATGTAAAAACATGAAAGAAGCCGGAAATCCATTTCTTAATTGAGACACTGTTCTCTCAATTGAGCAATCTCCTTTTTTCCCATTCAATTTTACTTCCTGCCAAGTCGAAATCGTGTTTAACGTGTTTCCGATTTTTTTTTTCTTTTTCCCGTGCTATCTGCATAAAAAGCTTTTTTTTTCCACGTCGGTTTGATTGGCAGTCCCATTCTCCTCGGCGGTTGATTGACAAGGCGGCGCCCGCCTGGAAATTACAATTGGAATTACGACGGGGGCCTTGGCGAATCCCCGGGGGACTAGAGAAGGAAAACACAATATGTGTCCGTTCCCATTTGCACGTCTGGCCGATTCCGATCGGCTCGGCGCCATTATTGTGTCAGCCTCTGATAATTAGCTTTACCTCGGGTTCAAATGTTTTTGTGTTTTTTCGCATGTTATGATATATAGCAAGGGTTGGGAATTTATGGCTCACGAGCCATATGAGGCTCTTTTCACGAGCACACCCTGCCATTTTGCTATTTCTCCCACTTATAAATCATGGAGGAGTCTGAAATTCTCATCGTAGGTGCATGTTCACTGTGAGAGAGATAAACTAAAAAGAAAAATCTAAAAATCACAGTGCATGACTTTTTACGAAATAAAGCAATACTCATGCGTTCTAATTCAATCGGAAAGATGAGGCGGTATTAATCCCTACGAAATCAGCTTCTTCCACTGGAATTCATGAAATTGTTGCTGTCGATACTCATCGGTAGATTCCGATAATGCGTGCATAATGTTGTAGCGCTATTATTACGAGCGGTCTTGTTGAGGTTTGAAATTCTCATCGTAGGTGCATGTCCACTGTGAGAGAGATAAAATAAAAAGAAAAATCCAGAAATCACAAAGCATGATTTTTTAACGAGATAAAACGATACTCATGCGTTCTAATTCAATGGGGAAGATGAGGCGGTATCGATTCCTTCGAATCAGCCACTTCAACAGGAATTCATAAAATTGTTGCTGTCGATACTCATCGGTATATTCCGATAATGCGTGCATAATGTCGTAGCGCCATTATTACGAGCAGTCATGTTGGGGTCTGAAATTCTCATCGTAGGTGCTCGTCCACTGTGAGAGAGATAAAATAAAAAGAAAAATCCAGAAATCACAAAGCATGATTTTTTAACGAGATAAAACGATACTCATGCGTTCTAATTCAATGGGGAAGATGAGGGGGTATCGATTCCTTCGAATCAGCCACTTCAACAGGAATTCATAAAATTATTGCTGTCGATACTCATCGGTATATTCCGATAATGCGTGCATAATGTCGTAGCGCCATTATTACGAGCAGTCATGTTGGGGTCTGAAATTCTCATCGTAGGTGCTCGTCCACTGTGAGAGAGATAAAATAAAAAGAAAAATCCAGAAATCACAGTACATGACTTTTTAACGAAATAAAACGATTCTGATGCGTTCTAATTCAATGGGGAAGATGAGGCGGTATCGATTCCTTCGAATCAGCCGCTTCAACAGGAATTCATGAAATTGTTGCTGTCGATACTCATCGGTAGATTCCAAAAATGCGCGCATAATGTCGTAGCGCTATTATTACGAGCGGTCTTGTTGAGGTCTGAAATTCTCATCGTAGGTGCATGTCCACTGTGAGAGAGATAAACTAAAAAGAAAAATCTAAAAATCACAGTGCATGACTTTTTACGAAATAAAACAATACTCATGCGTTCTAATTCAATCGGAAAGATGAGGCGGTATTAATCCCTACGAAATCAGCTTCTTCCACTGGAATTCATGAAATTGTTGCTGTCGATACTCATCGGTAGATTCCGATAATGCGTGCATAACGTCGTAGCGCTATTATTACGAGTGGTCCTGTTGGGGTCTGAAATTCTCATCGTAGGTGCATGTTCACTGTGAGAGAGATAAACTAAAAAGAAAAATCCAGAAATCACAATGCATGATTTTTTTAACGAGATAAAACTATACTCATGCGTTCTAATTCAATGGGGAAGATGAGGCGGTATCGATTCCTTCGAATCAGCCGCTTCAACAGGAATTCATGAAATTGTTGCTGTCGATACTCATCGGTAGATTCCAAAAATGCGCGCATAATGTCGTAGCGCTATTATTACGAGCGGTCTTGTTGAGGTCTGAAATTCTCATCGTAGGTGCATGTCCACTGTGAGAGAGATAAACTAAAAAGAAAAATCTAAAAATCACAGTGCATGACTTTTTACGAAATAAAACAATACTCATGCGTTCTAATTCAATCGGAAAGATGAGGCGGTATTAATCCCTACGAAATCAGCTTCTTCCACTGGAATTCATGACATTGTTGCTGTCGATACTCACCGGTAGATTCCGATAATGCGCGCATAATGTTGTAGCGCTACTATTACGAGTGGTTAGATCCAATATATAAAGAGCACACTCTCACTACACACCAACAGACCCCATTTTGGCTGTAAATCGCTAAAAATCCTTTGTTATATCTGTTTTTAATTTCTTCTTTTCGATTTTCCCACGATGTTAACTAGTCATGAGGTGCTAAAACCCCCCAATTCCAACCCCTGATGCCGGGGAGGCAATGGTTACCAATGTTGTAAGCCTCAGGTGTTACTCAGCCAAGGCTTGAACCTGCAACCTTCCAGTCCCTGGGCGGGTGCCCAAACCTATGGCCACCGTGTCCTTTATACTGGGGTTGGGAACGTATGGCTCTCTACGCATTTATGGCTTTTTTCATGAGATAAAAATGGTTTTCCTGATAGCCTCGCCTGTAGAGTTCCAAATCTGAGAACACGGAGTCAATTCTTTCATGCTTAGCTCCAAGGCGCGGGTGTGCCAATGGTTCAGTCCAGTATATAAAAAACGTACTTCCCACTACAGTTTACAGTCAAGTGTCACACCAGTAGACCCCGTTTTGGCTTTACGTCGCTGAGGAATCCTTTACTAAACAGTTTCAAAGTTGAGATGAAAACCCACAGAAAAACTGTAACCGGCCAGAAATACCACCCAAGCACACAGAGGCATTTGATTAGGTGAGCAATCGGTGTGGTCAAAGCTATGCACACAGCACACTTCTGTCTACCTAGCGCCGTCCGTACCAAGCGTATATACGTGAGTATAATCGTTTGCAGTATTTTGTGACATTTTTTACAAAAGTACTCTGCTTGCACCTTTTGTTGAAACCAAAAACTTGTTAAAAAAATTAAAAATGAAGGTCAGAATGAGCCACAACCAAGTTTGAAGTTGTATATTTGTTGATATGGGACAATGGCTCTGTTTTTATTTCGTTAATTTTATTAAATCATCTGACGTCCCTCAGTGAAAGAAAATGCGCAGAAAAATTAGACTTTTTCATGAGTGCGGGTTTGGCGGTTTTGCTGAAATATGTCTTTATATTTATGGCATTGCTTCTTCTCCAAAAACATATCTAAATATTTCCTGTTGTGGCGTAAGATTTTGTTTACTGGCCCAGGCTTTCTCTTTTGTTTCCTTTTAATTAAATTTTTAGATTTTTAAGTTTTATTTCATGAGCCAAGTGGGTTTTTTGGGTCTTTTTGTTTGTTTTCCTTTTTCTTTTCCTTTTTTTTAAAGTAATTTTTGGGTCGTTATTTGTATTTTTCACTTTAAATATGTACAAACACTTTTTGATCATTATTTTCTTCTTTAGTGTTTCAGTCATCGTTTATGTTTTTATTTTTAAATGCATTTTGGGATTTTTTTTATATTGATATTTTCTTGTTTAAGTTTTTGTTTATTGGCCTTGGATTTTGTTTTTATTTTTTATTTTTTCAAAATATTTTACAAAAAAGAAAAAGCTTTTGAGGGATTTGGGCGTTTTCAGTTGTTTTTTTAATCAACCAATCATTTAATATGTGTGTGTTTATTTTTTCTCTCTACTATATGTTTTTTTGGTTTTCTTATTTTACTAGTTTGCTGTTTGTTGTTTGCTATTATGGGTCCAAAAGGTTTCCCGATCCCTGGTATGTAGATATAAAGATGGACGGATGGATGGAGATGGATGGGTATATACATGGATGGGGATAGATCCGGATACATATAGATATAGATATAGATGGATCTAGATCAGAGTTTTTTTTATCATCTCTTCACAAGCACATTGTAATCAATTCCTACTGTACTAGTAAGTACAGTACATCGTTTCCAGGGTTGGGTAGGGTTACTTTAACTGGATTACTTTCAATTACTTTTGGATGACTCCAATACCAAATATGCTAATTCAAGACAAAATAAACTAAATATGAATAAAATGATGACTCACAACACGTGGTAAGCTTTCTCTCCTGGCTTTGATCTCTTTGATATCCGGCAAAACTAACATAAAATGCGAAAGAATGTCATGATTACTAACTCTGATCACCTGAAGCAATCATTGGGGCGGTTTCTGATTGGCTGGCACTTCTCTCTTAAGCGCGCTGCGCCCAGAGTTCAGTGTCAGAGTGTACATTTGTAACTCTGTGTGTTTCTCCTGATATTCCGTTCATTTAAGAACTCTGCTTACCCGTTTCTGCCTGCCTCCGATCCGACCTGTTTCCGTCCCACGCTTCGATCGACTCTCGAGCCCCGGTAAACACGACCTGCCTGATTTCGAAACTCAAAAAATGTAGTCATTTTATTCATATTTAGTTTATTTTGTCTTTTATTAGCATATTTGGTATTGAAGTAATCCAAAAGTAATTGAAAGTAATCCAGTTAAAGTAACCCTACCCATCGTTTCTCCGTTTTTTAGGGTCTTCGTCTCGCTCGGGTGGGAACGGTCTCCATGGTCTCGTTGAAACGTGACAGACCCTCGAAAAAAAACCAAATCGTTACATGGAATTGCAAATTTTTTTCATCAGGGGGTGCTATTCCCAGAAAAATGGTCGCTGATTCATAAAAAGAAGGCTGAAAATCTTCAGATCGGGACAGATTCCTTCTGTCTGGACTCTGTTTTTTTCTTTTATTGTGGCGGGTCTTAAGCAGCAGCTGGCGATTATGATGAAGTATATTGTGACAGAGCGAGGGCCAGGTGGGATTTCTTCTTTGTATTTCTGTTTTTTTTTTCACACGCCGACAAAAGACAATCAGCCTCCTGAACTCGTGGTGGCCGTGTTGAGAAAAATCGATAAAAATGGGGTTTTGATCTAGTTTTGGGCAGAACTGATGGAACGATGTTGCTGTTATCGCTAAAGGGTTTAGCGAAAATCCCTTCATAATGAACAAGCTAGCAACTCGGGCTAAAACTGTCCGATCTGTTTTCGACCTGATTTAGTTCAAAAATACAGTAAAATCGGGACTATAGAGCGCACCTTATTATAAGCCACACCCATCACATTTTAAGAGGAAAACCGATTTTGTATTTACACAAGCGGCACCTGTATATAAGCCGCATGCGCCCACATTAAAAAAATGTAACACAAACACAAAATTAACCCAGACCCGACTTTAAGTCTCGCGATTGTAACTGAATATCCTTCATTAAAGTACACAGTCCAAAAATCACAGCCGGCAAAATGAACGGAAAATGATACCGGTACTAAAGGTTTGATGCAGACCGGCAGAGTCCAGGTCCTGTTGAAAGTAATCCAAAGAAACAAGTGTATATGTCCCAAGGTAAGGGTGGGAAAATATATATATCTACTATTGTCCGCCGATTCCACAAACAGTCACCTTTACTGTTCCCCACTTCCCGTCAGCCCGCGTTTGTTACGCCCCTTCTTTTTAATTCGCCCGTCCAAAACATATCAGAATAAGTGTCCAAAATAAATACATTGCAAAAATATACAGTTGCAAATACATATTATACATGGTTGCACATATTTACAAAGAAAGACGGTACACCGAGAGAGTTTTCAAAGCTTTAATAATAATAATATACCTTTCATCCGGGCAGTTAATGGAAGCAACACGCTAGCAACACGCTCGCAACACAGTAAACAGGTCTGTTAAAAAAACATACCGTACTTGTAAAAATCACGGTAAACCGTCCTCATCTTCCTCCTTAGAACTGAAGCCATAAAAGTCGTCTTCCTTAGTGTCGGAATCCAGTCCTGATTCTGTGCCCTCCTCTCCGTCACGCGGCAGACCGGCTTTTCGGAACCCGTTGGTGATGGTGGATTTGTTGATGCTGCCCCACGCTGTCAGGATCCACTGGCAGACTTGCGAAAAAGTTGCCTTTCGCATGCGGCCAGTTTTAGTGAAAGATTTATCCCCGCTAGTCAAGCCAAGAAGTTGCAGTCTTCCTCGGCGCATATATTCCACCGGTCTAAATCTTACCTTTTGTACTCGAGCGCCGCTGGCGGCCGTTAGAAAAATGACATAAATTTGCCGCTTCACTGAATAAGCCGCAGGGTTGAAATTTTGGGGGAAAAGTAGCGGCTTATAGTCCGGAATTTACTGTAGATGTCCTTTTCAACTTGTTCAAACAGGACGAAAACATGATTAGACTTCTTGTCACAAGCCAGCGACGGGGACAGGACCCAATAGCGTTCGTTTAA
Source organism: Urocampus carinirostris (assembly GCF_059441175.1). NCBI lineage: Eukaryota > Metazoa > Chordata > Actinopteri > Syngnathiformes > Syngnathidae > Urocampus > Urocampus carinirostris. The sequence continues at coordinate 12,073,035 of NC_142364.1, forward strand.
CTAATTTCATTGAAAAAAGAGAGCAGTGCTTGCTTCCGAGATCCGACGATCGTCGGACATGGGCAGCTGATGGCAGGAACACGGAAGTGGATGGTCGTGGCAGGAAAGCTGGTCGGTAACTGGGACAGGGGAGCAAGTGCGGTAATCGAGTCCAGAAAAAAGGTCGGCAACAAGTATCAGGCAGGAAACAGGGCAAAACAGGTCGTGGTCGGCAACAGGTATCAGGCAGGAAACAGGGCAAAACAGGTCAGTGGTCGGGATGGCAGAGCAGGGCAGAAACGGGTCCAGAAACAAGTCGGCAACAGGTTTCAGGCAGGAAAAAACAGGGCAAAAAATTGTCCCATGATGCTAGCATTGTTTCTTATACATCATCTGTGTTATAAGCATCCGTCTTTAGGTGATGTTCCTTGTTTAGATAGGCTGTTAGGACTCTTCTCCCTAATTTTCTAGTTTGTCAGTTAGTTTTTGTTTGTCCCATCAGTATTTAGTTTTGTTTTTGTTTTTTTTATCTGTCCAAGTCCCTTTTTTATCAGCACCCTGTTCCTGTTTCCCTGCACTTGGGTCCTAATACCTTGCACGTGCATGACATCAAAAGTGAGGATAGCATATCTTGTATCACCCAAAAAACAATCATCCTGTTTGCAAAGTTTTTGGCGCTAGAAATTCCCGAACACGCGAAAACGAAATTGAGTTGTATCTTGACGAGTGGGCGACCTCTCGAGGCCGGCTCTTAGAAATTGAGCGGGGCACTTGAGCACCACCAGAAGTTGTTAAGGGATATGAAAAAAACCCGAGCACGACATCTGGCAAAAGAAAAATAAAATGAAATAAAAATCTGGAGAGTCACTCGAGACGTCGCCTGATTGTCTGGCAGATTGCAATTTGAAGACTGCCTCAAGGGGGCGCATGTGGTTACACAAGAAAATTGAAGGCAGATGTTCTCATCAGCCCCAAAACAAATGATCAATTATCCGTCAACTCAGGACTACAAATTTCGAGAGGAACGTCGGGAAAAACAATCCCGACGGTTCTCGCCTGACGGCACGAAATACAGTTCTGTATTATTCTGGCGAGCGTTATCTGAATGAATTGCACTCAGTCGGCATATTTGCAGCCCGAGTTATGATGATTCTCCGACTTAATTAGCATTATCGTTAGCATAGAAGGTAAAATTGTGTTAGCGTTGTTCATACGCCGGTAATTGGTTTTATCAATAGGGTTCGAAAGCTGAGGGATTTTATTACAAATGCGGACTCGGTGTAGTGTCTCTCGCGTTTAGGACGCTTGCTACATCGTTATTGTCTCTCCTGTGTCAATTTTTTTGTCTCTGTTCATTAGCGTAATCATTTTTTAGAGCATGTTTTATTTTTTTATTTTTTAGGAAATATATTTGTTTTTTTTTTTAATTCATTTTCACAATTTCGAGTCAGATACTGAAACTAGATTTTTTGATTTTATTTGATTTATTTCTTGTTATATTTTCATGGAAGCCTCTAAGATCTAAAAATAAATGAATATTTAGTTGAGTTATGATATCACAATTAAAGTTTGGGACAAGGCGAAGGAGAGAAAAACAGAGAGGGTGGGACAATGAAAGAGAGAAAGGGAGAAAGAGAGAGAGAGAAGAGAGAGGGAGAGAGAAAGTGAGAAACAAAAAAGATGTAAAGACAAATAGTGAGAGAGAGGGAAATAAAGAGAGAAAGAATGATATCCAAATAGAAATAGAAAGAGAGAAAGAGGGAAGGAGAGAAAAGAGAAGGAGAGAATGGGAGAAGGAGACAAGGGGGAAAGCAGGAGAGAGCGAAAGAGAGTATATGAAAAATGGAAGAGAGAGCAAAAGAAGGTAAAAAGACACAGAGAGAGAAAGAGACAACTTTAAACAAAGAAAGAGAAAGAGATACAGAAAGTGAAAGAGAGAGAGACAGAGAGTGAGATAAAAAAGGGAGGAAGAGAGAAGGAGAGAAAGAGATAAGAGAGAGATGAGAGCGAGAGAGAGAGAGAGAAAGAGAGAGAGAGAGAGAAATAAAGAAATACAAGTACACCGTCTTTGTGAGAGGCACCTGGCTTCGGCAACATCAAGTGGACATATTTAGACCTGCAGCTCGTTTTTCTCTTGCGCTTCTCTGAGCATTGTCTCGCGGGCCGGATTCAATCTCTTAGCGGGCCTGATCTGGCCCCCGGGCCGTATGTTTGAAACCCCTGGTCTAGTCCATCCACTGTGGATTAGATTTAGTCCAACATAATTGGAGAATAGGTACCACAAATTGCTGAGGAGTAAGTTTTTTAAAGCTGGAGTTCTTTGTTTTTGTTCTGGTCTGTGTTTTGGACTTTGGGATAGTTCTGGTCTCATCCATTTTGGACCTGAATTTGTCCAAAAATAGATATCCAAAATCGGACTGTGTTCATCCCATCTATCGTGGATTAGATTTAGTCCAAAAAATTGTTCTGACAGCTTTCACTGGTTTACCCCTGCCGCATCATACAGGTGCCCTGCCCATCCCCTAACATCCGACTATCCTTTTACGACACGTCTCCACTCCTTTCTAACACCAACAAGAGCTCTAACTTCCATTATATTTAGACCTCTTTCCTGCAGTGCACTCATAACACCATCCATCCACGTAATAGGAATTACATTTTTGAAGAGTTAGTTTTGATAGTGCCCCTGTTCGATTTTCTTCTGTGTTTTGAACGTTGGATTTTGGGATGGATCTGATTTTGTCCCAAAATATTGGGGAATAGGGACAAAAAAAAGAAAACGTATTTTTTTCAGAACATTGGAGTCTTTTCGAGCTGTTTTTTGTTTTTTATTGCGGGGATCAGGGGCATTTGGGTCAAAATCAGACCAAATTTAGACAACATAAAGTCGTCTTTTCAAAGTCTTGAAAAACACTGTTTTGGGCAGTCAACTCCAAATTGCTTTATTTTACATTTTTTAACGTCCATGAACCATTTTTGGTGTTTTTTTTTTTTTTGAAAGGCGTCCAAATTTAACCCCGAAAAGTCGTCTTTTTAAGATTTTGGGGAAAAAGAACGTTTTATTTTTCCTTTTTCAACCTTAACAAAGAAATACCTTCTGTTTAGAATTCCAATGTATTTTCAACCAGTTTATCTTCTTAAGTCTTCCCAATGTAACCCCTAAAAGTCATCTTTTCATCTTTTCAAGGTCTTGGAGTAAATGGTGAGGGTTTTTTTCAGTTTTCACTTATTAACCCCTCCCAAAAAAAACATAATTTAGTCAGAACCTTGACATCTTTTCAATGTACTTTCAAGCATTTTTTTGTGTGTCCTTTTGTTGATAGTGGTCCAAATTTAGCTCAGAAAATTTGTCTTTTTAAGGTTTTAAATTTTTCATTTTAAACAATAACAAAGAAATAGCTTCTGTTCGGAATCTCGTTGTATTTTAAACCATTTTTTTTCTTCTTTAGTTTTCCAAATATAACCCTCAAAAGTCATCTTTTTAAGGTCTTGGATTAAATGTTTTGGGGATTTATTTTCAGTTTTTACTTTTTAACCCCCCCTCCCCCAAAAATGTATGTTTTGGTCAGAACCTTGACATTTTTTCAAGCAGTTTTTGCTGATTTAGTTTTTTTTCCTTGTCTAATCGGACCAAATTTAGACGTCTTTTCAAAGTCTCACTTCAACTCATTACTACATTATTTTACATTTTATATGTCTATAAACCTTCCTTTTGTTGAAAGTGGTCCAAATTTAGCTCCCAAAAAGTTGCATTGTTAAGGTTTTGGGGGAATTTTTTTATTATTTTTTATTTTCAATGTTTCATTTTTAACAACAAAGAAATGCTTTTGTTTAGAATGTACCGTGTTTTCCGCACTATAAGGCGCACCGGGTTATAGGGCGCACCCCCAAAAATAGTTTTTGGTCCTATATTTTCCATACACAAGGCGCACCGGATTATAAGGCGCTACAATGGGAACATCGACAAAACAGTCGGATAGTTCAGTCCAACTTATTACCCCCTTAACATTCCCGAAGCTTGCGAAGAAGCAAATACGTGTCTCAGACACGTACGGATGCGGTGTCCGTACGATGTCACTCAAATCCATCGTTCCAATTATCATTGGTTAAAGTCTTGGAATTCAAGAAATGCCAAACATTTCTTAGTTTCCATTTTATTTTTTGCTGGCAACCGTGTGGACAGCAAAGTAAGAATTTTATTGTGCAGGGAAACGGGCTTCTTTACTCTGCATATGACAATAAACACTTTGAATTGAATTTAGTTTAAAAATAGACTCATCACAGAAACATCAAGATGGTTCTAAAACAAGATACCGGGAAAATATAAAGCCGCATAGCTCACCTAAGTTCTCTTGCAGCCATCACGTTCAATAATAATACGTAACCATGGTCTTCTTACAACCATGAGTGTAGTAAATCCAGGAGAGTAAAGTATTTACAAATACAGAATAGTAAAAAATGTTTTCTCTATGTCGTAGTGCAACCCAACCTGTGATTCACATTCATCTTTTTCGCCCAATTGCAGGCTTTGTTTCGCCCCTTTAGCCTATGCGAGCCTGTAAATGATAGAAAGGATCCGCCCCCTTTACCTCTGAATAACTTTAGCTAACATTGACTAATTCAAATGATGATTGACACATTGGTTAGGAAATGAAACACCGGTATAGAAATCCCAGCATACACCGCAGACTACTTCGCCTTCGGGGGAAAATCTAGTTGCAAGACTTTGCGACTTAATATTGATCCATAAATAAGGCGCACTGTATTATAAGGCGCACGGTCAGCTTTTGAAAAAAATAAAATAAAGGCTTTTAGGTGCGCCTTATAGCGGGGAAAATACGGTAGGTGTATTTTCAACCTGCTTTATTTATCCTTTCGTCTTACAAGGTCTCGAAAAACATGTTTTTATCTTTTGTTATTTCCTTTTAATCAAAAAACCCGAAAAAATAACATGTTTTGGTCAGAACCTTGACATCTTTTTTTGATATTCTTTCAAGTGTTTTCTGTGTGTGCTTTCGGATCCTGTGCTAAAGGCAACTCGAAGTTTCTTTTTTCCCCTTCTCAGATTCACTTCTGAGGCACCGTCCGTAAATGTGTTATTTATTTGTATTTGGATGGAAGGATGTTGAAAAGAAAGAGGGGGGAAGGGGTTGCAGGGGGGGGGGTCAGTTGCTGCAATACGACAGAAGAAAACCGTTGCTCTCGTTTAGCGTGTTTGATTACACGCTAGCAAGAAAGAACAAACCGGTGTTTGAAGTGTAACGGAAGGCTGTCTTTTTTTCTGGTGTTTATTTCCCAATCTGTCTTGTTTTGGACACACGCTAGCTAGCGCTGGCGGCGCACTAGCTCGCTCGCTTTAGCTCAATGGCCGCCTCGAGTTTTCTTGCGGGGACAATTTTCAGTCAACAGATTGCGACGCCTCCTCGGATCTCGCAGCTCATTAACATTCTGACAGTGCCGTTCTGGTGCCAGCGTCGCCACCCTCTTCCCACAATTTCCTTTTCAGTCTCTTTCAATGTCATGGCGCTGGGGAGAAGCTCACGCTATTATGTCATGTGTGCCTGGAACCCAAAAATCCAAATCTTTTTGGGCCGCTTATGAGAATTTCCTGACGTTTTCCGCAAATGATCCGAGGGGAATGCAGCTGGCTCCCGGACAATTGAAGTGGCTCCCCTCTTTCTCATTTCTATCAGGGTCAATCAAAATATAATCCCGTCCTTGCCCAATTTATCAGGATGCCAAATTATATTTAGTTCCCCTTTTCCACACGATAGAACAAACATTCTCTCGGGGGCCGGACTAGTAGATTAAAGAGAAAGAAAAATAGAGATAAAGAAATAAGAGAAAGAGGTAGGGATAAGGAGAGAGGGCGGGACAAAGAAAGAAAAAGAGAGAGAGGGAGAGAGCATGAGAAACAAAAGACATAAAAAGTCATGAGAGAGGGGGAAAAGAAAGGAAGAGGAAGAAAGAAATCCAAAGAGAAATAGAAAGGCAGAAGGAGAGAAAAGAGAAAAGAAAGCGCAAAGGGTAGGACGAGAGAAAGAGAAAAGAGAGGAAAGAAAAAAAGGAAGTTAGAGCAAAAGAAGTTAAAAAGACACAGAGAGAGAAAGAGACAAAGAGCAACAAAGGAAGAGAAAAAGAGAGACACAGCAAGTGAAAGAGACAGGGACAGAGTAGGAGAAAAGGGGTGGAAAAGAAAGAGAGCGAGATAGAGAGAACAGTGTCTTTGTTCGAGGCACTTGGCTTTGGCAACATCAAGTTAACATATATCAACCTGCAGCTCGTTTTTCTCTTGCGCTTCTTTGAGTGTTGTCTCGCGGGCCGGATTCAATCCCTTAGCGGGCCAGATTTGGCCCGCAGGCTGCCTGTTTGACACCTGTGCACGATCTCATAATGTGGGATGGAATGCAGCCAGCTCCAGGCCAATTGAAGCAGCTCCTCTTTCACATTTTAATCAGAAATAATTAAAAAAAATCACTCCTTCTTTGGTCCATTTATCAAGCTGCTGATAAAAGTTATCTTCAGTTCAAGTATTCAACACATGACGTCCGATTGAATGCAGCCGGCTCCTGGCCAGTTGAAGCGGCTCCCTTAATTTTCCAACTAAATCAGGATTAAAAAAATAGTTTCCCTTCTTTATCAGACTGCTTCTAAAACGTATCCTCAGTTCTTTTTTATACATGTAATTCGGGATTAAATGAAGCCAGCTCCTGGCAGATTGAATCATCTCATCTCTCATTACCTGCACCGCTTATCCTCAGTAGGGTCGCGGGGGTGCTGGAGCCCATCCCGGCAATCATCGGGCAGTGGGCAGGGGACACCTAGGGACAATTTGGACCGGCCAATCCACCTGAAATGCATGTCTTTGGAATGAATTGAACTGAATCATATCCCCTCATTTTAATTTACATCAAGATGGACGAAAATATTTGTGCCAGCCTAGCCACCATCTTCCAACAATTTATTTTCCAGCTTCTTTCAATGCCATCATGCTTGGGAGAAGCTATTATGTCATGTGTGGCTGGAACCAAAAATCCAAATCACTTTTGGCGGCATATGAGACTTTTCCACCAATATCGTGAGAGGAATGCAGCCGGCTCCCAGATAATTGAAGTGGCTCCCCTCTTTCTTATTTCTATCAGGGTCAGTAAATATATAATCCCCTCCCTGCCCAATTTATCAGGATGCTTATATACATTATATTTAATTCCCTTTTTCCATACACAATCTCATAATGTGGGATGGAATGCAGCCGGCTCCCGGCCAAATGAAGCAGCTCCCCTCCTTTCTATTTCAATCGGTTTTAATAGAAATAAAATTGCTTCCTTGCTCAATTTATCAGGTTGTTTATAGAATTCTTAATTTCCACTCGTGGCAAATTGAATCAGATCCCCTCATTTTAATTTAAATCAATGATTTTATATTCTCTTTATTTTTCAATTTATAACCTACTTTAGAAAAAGTCATTTTGAGTTAAATTTTTTCATTCATGATGTTGGAGGGAATGCAGCCGGCTCCCGGCCAATTAAAACGGCTCCTCCCTTTTCAATCAGGATCCATGCAAACAGTATACTCCTGTTTCTTAATATATTAAAGTGCTTAAAAAAACGCAATTTTCAGTGTTCCTTTCCCTTGATGGAGGATGGAATGCAGCTGGCTCATGGCTAGTTGAAGCGGCTCCCCTCATTTCAATTTCAATCGAATAAAATCAAAAAATCTAGTTTCAGTATCTGACTCGAAATTGTGAAAATGCTTTAAAAAACCCGAAATTTGAGTTTGGGACCCGAGTTTGGATCGTGAAAATGCTTAAAATGCAGTGTCTGTTGTCTTTGTTGTCCTGGATTGAAGTGGGACCAAGGAAAATAACCCAGTGAAGAGCTTTTGTTCCTGTGTCCGAATCTGTGACATCCACTGTTTCGCTTTGTTTGTATGCATTTATGATGAAGCTTTTCTGATTTTTTTCTGCTGAATTATTTCCCATCTTCCCATCTTTCCCATCCCATCTTGTGTTATATGATTTTATTGATGGTTTGCCAGTGTGATTGTTTCCTAATTCAATCAAGTGCAAGGAGGTGAAGTAAGGCAAGGGTGGGCATATCTTAAGTGTCTCAAATTACTTTTGATGGCTTTCTTAAGTATAAGTGGATGAAGGACAAGGGAAGAGTGTCTGGAGATGTTCCTGGTGCCACGAGATATCCAGGGACTTACGATGGGCCTTATTCTTTTTGGCTTCTTCTGGTGTCACAAGACCCTCCTGATACAAGACCTACAAAGGACATAACGTGTATAGTTATCATATTTTTACTCTTTTGGTAGTTGTCATATATTGATTGGGTGTTTGAAGAGGGCTTCATTTTTTTGGGCCTCTTTTTGGTGTCTTAAAACACTCCTGATACAAGACCTAAAGGGAACGTAACGTGTATAGATATCATATATTTACTCTTTTAGTAGTTATCATATATTTACTGAGTGTTTGAGGAGGGCTTCTTTTTTCGGCCTCTTCTTGGTGTCACAAAACACTCCTGATACAAGACCTATGTGGAAGGTAACGTGTATGGATATCATATGATTACTCTTTTATTATATTTCATATATTTAATGAGTGTTTGAAGAAGGCATCATTTTTTGGGCCTCTTTTTGGTGTCACAAAACACTCCTGATACAAGACCTAGAGGGAACATAACGTGTATAGATATCATAAATTCACTCTTCTAGTAGTTATCATATATTTACTGAGTATGTGAAGAGGGTTTCATTTTTTGGGCCTCTTCTTGGTGTCACAAAACACTCCTGACACAAGACCTAAAGGGAACATAACATGTATAGATATCATATATTTACTCTTTTAGTAGTTATCATATATTTACTGAGTATTTGAAGAGGGCTTCATTTTTGGGGCCTCTTCTTGGTGTCACAAAACACTCCTGATACAAGAGATACATGGTACATAACATGTATAGTTATCATATATTTGCTCTTTTAGTAGTTATCATATATTTACTAAGTGTGTGAAGAGGGTTTCTCTTTTTTGGGCCTCTTCTTGGTGTCACAAAACACTCCTGATACAAGACATACATGGAACATAACATGTATAGTTATCATATATTTGCTCTTTTAGTAGTTATCATATATTTACTAAGTGTGTGAAGAGGGCTTCTCTTTTTTGGGCCTATTCTTGGTGTCACAAAACACTCCTGATACAAGACCTAAAGGGAACATAACATGTATAGATATCATCTATTTACTCTTTTAGTAGATATCACATATTTGCTGAGTATGTGAAGAGGGTTTCATTTTTTGGGCCTCTTCTTGGTGTCACAAAACACTCCTGATACAAGACCTAGAGGGAACATAAAGTGTACAGATATTATCTATTCACTCTTCTCGTAGTTATCATATATTTACTGAGTGTGTGAAGAGGGCTTCATTTTTTGGACCTCTTCTTGGTGTCACAAAACACTTCTGATACAAGACCTAGAGGTAAGGTAACGTGTTTAGATATCATATATTTAATGAGTGTTTGAAGAGGGCTTCATTTTTGGGGCCTCTTCTTGGGGTCACAAAATACTCCTGATACAAGACCTAGAGGGAATGTAACATGTATAAATATCATATATTTACTTTTTTAGTCGTCATCATATATTTACTGAGTGTTTGAAGAGGGTTTCATTTTTTGGGCCTCTTCTTGGTGTCACAAAACACTCCTGATACAAGACCTGGAGGGAACTTAACGTGGATAGATATCACATATATACTCTTGCAGTAGTTAGCATATATTTACTGAGTGTTTTAAGAGGGCTTCATTTTTTTGGGCCTCTTCTTGGTTGATCCTATTGTCCCAAGCTAGCGGGGAATGTGATGTGTATAGTTATCATATTTTCTCTTTTAGTAGTTATTATCTACAAACTTACTGTCTGAAAAGGGGCCTCGTTCCTTTTGGTATCCTCATGGTGTCAAAAGCCATGCAGGCTTTGTGACTTGTTATATATATACTCCATCCATCCATCATCATCTGCTTATCCAGGGTCAGGTCGCGGGGCAGGAGCCTCAGCTGCAGCTCAGACCTCCCCATCTCCCCCCAGCCACTTCATCTAACTCTTCCGACAGGATCCCGAGGGGTTCCCGGGCCAGCCTAGAGATGTAGTCTCTTTACTGGTCCTGAGTTGTCCACAGGGCCTCCTGCTGGTGGGGCATGCCCGGAACACCTTCCAGGGGAGTCGTCCAGAAGCCATCTTTATGTATTTACTCATTTACTTATATTACTTTCAGACTTTGATCGTTTTGGCCTCTTCCAGGTATCACAAAACCCTGATTTTATGCAGACATGCGGGGTGAATGATGCACATAGTTATTGTATAAATACTAGTAATACCATATGCTTCATTCTTCTTGAGCTTTTCCTGGTGTCACAAGATGTGCAGGGTCTAACTCTGGGCCTCCTTCTTTTTAGCTTATTTTGGTGTCACAAGATATGCTATGTACATGTACAGTAGTTAACATCTAATTAGAAATTTTCAACTATTTGGACTTTGTTCTGTTTGGTCTTTTCCTGGAGTGATAAGACATGCAGGGCCTTACTATGTTCCGCATTTCATACCTGTCAAGCTGTACGTTTTTGCCGTACAAAGTACTTTTATTATGCATTTTAAGACGTGTACGATATACAAGAAAATCTGTACGGAAAAACGCAAATTTGTCAATAATGAGTACCATCCGGTATACACCGCCGATCACGAAATGGCAAATCAATCAAGTCAAACGAGTTCGCCGCGGTAGCCTCTATCTCGGCATCGTTTATTCGTTGCAAACGAAGCGAACGGTTTGATGCTACCGTGCGCATGCGTCTGCCGCCTGGGGATTTCCCATCATGTATCATTCAACATCGGATTACATGTGGTAGTTGTATAGTGAAAGGAGGTCCGTCTCTTTTTAGAGAACCGGGTTTTTCGGCTCAACTCATTAAAGAGAGCCGGCTCTCAAACGGCTCACTTGCTTTGATGCATTATATCATGAATTATTATGTTGTATAAAGAAGTTAAGAAAAAAAGGAAGTATAAAAGGAGAAAATGAAAAAAGACTAGTTCGTGGTTGTCCCTTTTAGCAGTGTGACCGCGGTGTGTCTGTCCCACAAGATCCACATTCACGCTGGACTGGATGATGAGGTTTTTATTACAGTTGCTGCAAATGAATGAGTCACAACACAACACGTGGTAAGCTTCTCTGCTGGCTTTGATCTTGTTGGCAGCTCAGTGTAGACTGCCCAAAACATATCAAAGAGCTTTCTTTTCAGTTTGCATAAAATACATTTTAGAATATCAACCATCACAATACATGTTTACATCCATTTTAACAAGATACTTTTAACAAGAGATCGTATAGTGGCTTTTTAACTTTTACAATGAATTCAACATATTTTTCTTTAGTCTGAATTTTAACCAACATCATTCTTTTTATATATATGATAAACTAGAAATAATAACAATAATGAGTATAAAAACGGGTACAATTTACCTGCAAATGAATGAGTCACAACACAACACGTGGTAAGCTTCTCTGCAGGCTTTGATCTCTATAAGGGGAATTAGCATTTTAGCACAATATGCAACGTCCGGCAAAACTAACATAAAAGGCGACAGAAAGAAAACGAAAATAAATCCAAACAGCTTGACAACATCAATCACATTCCTGTGTTAAAAGATTTGTCAGCTGTGGTTTTAATGTTTAAAATTAACTTTTTGCGGAGCACCAAAAGATCGTGTCTTACCGTTGGCAGCTCGTTGCAGACTGCCAAAAAAACCCACCTTCCTGTCGCAAAGTCTAAAGCCAGACCAAACCTTACCGCATACCAGCAGGTGGCACTGTTGGACTCATCATTGCAGGGCACTTATACAGAAACTATACAACATATTTCAGCAGGAATTTCAAAACAAAAGTTGAGAAGGAAAAATGAATTCATAATTTGAATAAGAAAATTCTACTTAATTATATTTGCCTGTATTTTTTCCTTCTACAGTGAACGTCCAAGCTACTTAAATTTTTAATTTTTTTTATAATAAACCTCATTCATGTCGAGCAACTCAGTATCTCACAACAAAATGTGAATTAACAATATATATGATATAACGAAACACATGTACAATATAACATGTTAAACTACATAAATAAACACGTTTGAAAAAAAAAATGTTATTTTGTAAGGGAAAATAGGACAGTTTGTAAGGGCATGGGGCCCTGGAGCGCGACAGGTATGTCATTTTGACTTGCTTGTCACAAGACGTGAAAAGTGCATGAAGTTATCATATATTTACTGATTTACTAGTATTACTACCTTTTCCTAGTGTCTTTGACATTCACTTTTTTGTGTTTTTGGTGGCTTTTCTTTTTCCCCCGCAAATATTTGTAATATTTCACTTTTTGTCTTATGTACCATAAATTCCGGACTATAGAGCGCACCTGATTATAAGCCGCACCCACCACATTTTAAGAGGTAAACCGATTTTGTACATACACAAGCCGCACCTGTATATAAGCCGCATGCGCCCACATTTAAACACGTAACACAAACACAAAATTAACCCAAACCCGACTTCAAGTCCCACGATTGAAACTAAATGTCCTTCATTAAAGTCCACAGTCCAAAAATCACAGCCGGCAAAATGAACGGAAAATGATACCGGTACTTAAGGTTTAATGCAGACCTGCAGAGTCCGGGTCCCGTTGAAAGTAATCCAAGGAAAAAAGTGTATGTTTCCAAAGGTAAGGGTGGGAAAAATATATCAGATGAACACATTTACTCACGCAACTCCTTTTTCTTCCACCAACTTTTTACCCCCTCTTCTTTCCTTGTCTGTCCCTCACCTTTAGCGGTCCCCACTTAAACTCGGCACCCCGCGTTTGTTCCGCCCCTCATTTTTCCTTCACCCGTGCTAAACATATCAGAATAAGTGTCTAAAATAAATACATTACAAAAATATACAGTTGCAAATACATATTATACATGGGTTACAAATATTTACAAAGAAAGACGGTACACCGAGAGAGTTTTCAAAGCTTTAATAATAATAATATAGCTTTGACAGGGCAGTTAATGGTAGCAACACTCGAGCGCCGCTAGCGGCCGTTAGAAAAATTCCATAAATTGGCCGCATCACTGAATAAGCCGCAGGGTTGAAAGTTAAGGAAAAAAGTAGCGGCTTATAGTCCGGAATTTACGGTAACTCATATTTATGTTTTTTTTCCTCCACTTGTGTCCAATAAAGTGTAAGGAGGTGAAGTAAGGCGAGAAATGACATACTCCAAGCGTCTTTTGATGACCTTTCTAAGCACAAGTGGATGAAGGACAAGGGAAGAGTTTCTCCGTGTCCCCTATGCCACAACAATAGTCCTGTCATCTCCTTTCAAAGAGCACATGACACTTCCTGGTAGCCAGTGAAGAAAGAGAGAAAATGTCAGTAAGAAATAAATCCCCACGCCAATTTACAGGTGAAAAAAAAAAAGGGAGGAAGGAAGGAAGGTGAACTTTCTTTCTTTCACAAGCTGCCATCTTTACTTTCTTCCTTCTCGCCTGGCCTGGCTCGGCCTGACATTTTTATTCATTAGACGCGAAAAGTCAAGAAGAAGAAGAATAAGGATAAGCCGCCCGTGTCGAGTTTGCATTTGAAGGAAGTCGAGCGGAGAACGTTGAAGAAGAAGTACTTCCCGTCCAAACTTTCTGAAACGTTCTCGTACTTGTGCTCAATAAAAAAAGCAGCAAAACTAAAAAAAAATATTCTACTTGCTGACGCCATCTTCTGGCTGAAATCATCATTGCAGCTTCTGTCAAACTGCCTGTATGCGCTTTCTTTTTGGCAAATGGACTGTATTCGAAACAGCCCCTCTTCCTACTTTCACCATTTTCATCGTGTATTAAAAGAAAATTACGAGCACACGTGTGAAATCACACTCCTCCCCTTCATACCCCCACCTCAATTCCTCAAGCCTAAAATGTTCCGTGGCCGGATAACCAATGATAAAAGAAGATAGGCGCAGTGAAAAAAATGTATATATAAATGCTCTTTGAACTCAATAGCGCGTGATTAACGCATACTTAATAGAGAAAAGATTTAATTTCAAACTTTTTGAGGGCACGTCAAACTATTAGAGTGATAAAATAAAAATAGAAATAACATGAGAAAAATCGCAATTAAATAGTATGACTGAAAATATAAAGGGAACGGTAAGAAACAATTATTTTGCGCCTCCAAGTGGTAAAACTTGTCATGATTTCAATAAAACAATACAAAAGTATCCTTTCCTTTTTGTTTTTCCTTTGTTTTTTTTTCATTCCTTCTCTAAATTTCTCTTTTTCTCTTTTTCCTTTTTTCATATTTTCCTTTTTCTCTCTTTTCATTATTTTTTTTCATTTTTCTTGCTTTTTGTTCCTTTTTTATCGTTTTTTACCCTTTTTTCTTTTTTTTCTCTTTTTTCCTTTTGTTTTATTTTTTTAATTCCCTTTTTTTTATTTTTCAACTTTTTATGAGGTAAATGCAATTAATAGGCTAAGAGCAGAATAAAATTATATAACTATACATTCTATTACTCAATTCAAACATCATATATAATGATATTTGTATATTCTGTAATTGTATTTCCAGATTATGTTCATATTTATTTTAATTTGGATTTACATTTGTGAGATTTAGAGCCCAAATTATCAACTTTAAAACCATAAAAAGTGACTTTTTTACAACTCAAATTCATCTATTAGGTTGAAAAATATTTATTATAATTATTACACTTTTAACATTATACTATCTAAGCATCTCATTAAATCCAATTCAAAAATAAAAAGCCACCGTTTAAGCTCCGCCCCCCTCACATTTTGTCTGCCGCATGAAAAGCTTAAGCCGTTTACTGTTTTTGTTTTTATTTCCCTCTTTTTTATTTTATTTATCATTGTTTGGCTTCACTACAGTATTTGCAAATTGGATTTTTCTCGACCTTCAGTACAGCAGAAATTGAGCTTCGTTCACCACATTTACGGGAGACCAGCAATTTTGGCTTAATAGCAGGTTTGGGCACCCCCGGTGGCCTGGAGGTCAGGCAGCCTCGCAGCGGGGGTTCGACTGCCATTTAAGTGGGAAAGAAATGGGAGCATAACATACTTTTAGAAGCTGAGCTCAGTGTTAGAGGGGTCGGTATACTGGATGCGATCCAGAAATTCTGGAAACATTTTGGATTTCCTCAAACAATGCATTTCGACAGGATTGGCAATGTGTTTTGCTCAAGAAAACAGCATTTTTTTAAATATAGAAACTATAGCATAGAAAAAATACCTTAAAACTGCTCTTTTCCTTATCCTACTTGTTTTTCTTCAGTCTTTAAAAGTTCGAGTCGTAATCCTTCATTTTTCTGAAATAATAATAATAATAATAATTTCCTTTGTATTGTCATTCTGTGTAACAATGTACACAGAACGAAATGTCGATACACCTGACCCGTTTTAGCGAGCCGATGCAGCCGCAGCCAACAGAGGGCGCCGCCATTTTACCAATTAGGTATGACTCGGCCGAGGCGCGAACCAGCGACCTCCAGCTTGTTAGCTTGCTAATTGCTATATTTTCTATTTATTGGTGCACCAAATCATAGTTTCACTATCACCCGCTGACTTATATCGCTCATAAGTATTTATTCGATCATGTCTGCACTTTTACTATTTACGTTGGGTCATTAATGAGTTTTGGGTTATTTTTGAATATTTATTCTGTAAATGTTGTATTTTCTTTTAATTATTGGACGAATGGACGCTCTAAACTTAATGTCCTTGGTCTTTTTGACAATGCAAATAAATATTCTGAATCCGAATCTGACACAATGGATGTTGTCCTCCTATCTGACAGGGGGCGATAGAGAGAAAAAGATTCTCAGTGGCTGCTGGCTCTTAGTATTTCAACGCTAAATATGAGAATTTTGCCATTTTGAAAAAAAAATAAAAATCTAACATTGTGAAGGTAAATAAGAAACCTGTATGTTTGTATTCCAATAATGACAAGGGAGGCACAGCTTCACCTGCCTCCCTTGACAAGACATAACCAGGGTTGGGTAGGGTTACTTTAACTGGATTACTTTTAATTACTTTTGGATTACTCCAATACCAAATATGCTAATAAAAGACAAAATAAACTAAATATGAATAAAATTACTCAATTTTGTGCAGGCTCGGGGAGATCAAAGAGATCAAAGCCAGGAGAGAAAGCTTACCATGTGTTGTGAGTCATCATTTTATTCATATTTAGTTTCTTTTGTCTTTTATTAGCAGATTTGGTATTGGAGTAATCCAAAAGTAATTGAAAGTAATCAAGTTAAAGTAACCCTACCTAACCCTGGACATAACTGATAACTTGTAGCTATAAGCTTGCCAGTGCTACGGAAATCCCAAAGTTGTGAAATTCAATGAGAAATAACTGAAAAACGGAATGAGGCACAACCTTCTGTGAGGTACCCCATCCCCCTTCCACCTATCTGCACATAACCAGATTAAGTATCACAACTGTGCCAGATTTTTTTCCACTCCTTTCTGTTGATGTCTACCTTAAAACTTAGCTTATCATGATGCACGCCTGGCCGGAGATGAAAGAAGGCTTCATTGACTCAGCTCAATCGGCTTGGAAGGAGCTTAGCTTTCTAGTCACTGTAACGACAGAGTCAAGAAAGGATCATGATTCAGAAAAGTGGCGCCAATATTCTAATGTTTTTAGGCTATTTTTCCCACTTAGAAATCATGGAGGGGTCTGAAATTTTCATCGAAGGTGCATGTCCGCTGTAAGAGAGATAAACTAAAAAGAAAAATCAAGAAATCCCAACACATAATTTTTTATACATGGCAAGATCACTCACGCCTGGCTGGAGATGAAAGAAGGCTTCATTGACTCAGCTCAACCGGCTTGGAAGGAGCTTAGCTTTCTAGTCAATGTAACGACGGAGTCAAGAAACGATCGTGATTCAGAAAAGTGGCGCCCTGGTCTGAAGTTTCTCAGGGAATATATAGACAACGATAAAGTCAGTCTAAAGTTGTCAGTAAGGGGCACCAATATTCTAATATTTTTAAGCTATTTCTCCCACTTAGAAATCACGGAGGGGTCTGAAATTTCCATCGAAGCTTGTCCGCTGTAAGAGAGATAAACTAAAAAGAAAAATCAAGAAATCCCAATGCATAATTTTTTATAAATGGCAAGATCGCTCACGTCTGGCTGGAGATGAAAGAAGGCTTCATTGACTCAGCTCAATCGGCTTGGAAGGAGCTCTGTCTAACGTTGTCAATAAGAGGCACCAATATTCTAAGGTTTTTAAGCTCTTTAGAGTCTATGCCACATGTCCTTTCTTTTCCTCTCACCTCCCATTTGGATTCATAGCTGTCACCTATGAAAATCGACCTCATCAACTCGTCACGGAGTTCATTTAACATTTTTTAGGCATAAAACCGTAGGGGAGGGTATCGAAATTTCCTGGGTAACGTATCGATGACAGTTTGACAAGTACTTCAGTGTCAGTAGACGGGGAAAGAATTTTAATGAGGAACTCTCCTGTCAGTCAACGGAGTGAAATTTGATGGGGACGCTCTTACCTCTGCCAAGGAAGAGCCCACCCCCCCAAAAAGAGGATCTAGGAGCTTTGTCCTTGCTCCCAAATTTGTTTTAAGCGCATAAATACAGAAAGATATAAATAGTGCCATGAGGTAAATGCAATTAATATAGTTTTAAATTTTGCTTTTTATTCTTTCATGTTTTTTGTCATTTCTTTTGTCGTCCATTTTGTCGTTTATGTATTTTGTCAAAAAACACAACAAAATACACGATAATTATACGACGATGCATGATGAATTCAACGTCAGTATACGATAAAATACACCAAAAAAATACATGAGAAAATACACTATAAAATAAACTAAAAAATACATGAGAAAATACACAACAAAATACATGAGAAAATACACTATAAAATACATGAAAAATACACTATAAAATACACAACAAAATACATGAGAAAATACACAGCAAAATACATCAAAAAATACATGAGAAACTACACTACAAAATACACTAAAAATACACTATAAAATACACCAAAAAATACATGGGAAAATACACTACAAAATATACTAAAAATACATGAGAAAATACACTATAAAATACATGAGAAACTACACTACAAAATACACTAAAAATACACTATAAAATACACAACAAAATACATCAAAAAAACATGAGAAAATACACTATAAAATACATGACAAAATACATGAGAAACTACACTACAAAATACACTAAAAATACACTATAAAATACACAACAAAATACATCCAAAAATACATGAGAAAATACACAACAAATTACATGAGAAAATACACTATAAAATCCATGAACAAATACACTACAAAATACACCAAAAATACATGGGAAAATACACAACAAAATACATCAAAAAATACATGAGAAAATACACTATAAAATACATGACGAAATACATGGGAAAATACACAACAAAATACATCAAAAAATACATGAGAAAATACACTATAAAATACATGAGAAAATACATGACAAAATACACTACAAAATAAACTAAAAAATACACGAGAAAATACACTATAAAAAACATGAGAAAATGCACTACACAATACATGAGAAAATACACTACAAAATACACAAAAATACACTATAGAATACATGAGAAAATACACAACAAAATACATCAAAAAATACATGAGAAAATACACTATAAAATACATGAGAAAATACACTACAAAATACACCAAAAAATACATAAGAAAATACACAACAAATTACATGAGAAAATACACTATAAAATCCATGAACAACTACACTACAAAATACACCGAAAAATACATGAGAAAATACACTACAAAATAAACTAAAAAATACATGAGAAAATACACTATAAAATACATGAGAAAATACACTATAAACTACATGAGAAACTACACTACAAAATAAACCAAGGAACACATGAGAAAATATATTCCAAAATACTTGACGAAATACACTAAAAAAATTACATAAGATAATGCACAATAAATATACGGCAGTGCATGATGAATGAAACGACAGTAGATGACAGAATACAAAACAAAATACATTAATAAAATACACTACTAAATACACACATAAAGACATAAAAAATACATGGCAAAACATGAAAAATACACCAAGAAATGTACAACTAAAATACACAAAAAATGCATAAAAATTTCAAGACAAAATGGTGAGAATATAAACATTCAAATACACGACAAAACATGATAAAATACACAACAATGCATGCAACAAAATAAATAGACACCAAAATACACGATAAAATAGACCAAAAATGACATAATACACGATAAAATACATGACAAGAAGGAGGAAAAATGGACAAAATGGACAAAATACACTGCAAAAACACAAAAAAACACCAGACCAAACACACGACTGAATACACGACAAAATGAGCAAAAACACACGCGATAAAACACCCAACAAAATACACATAAACACATTGCAAAACACAAAATACGCATCAAAGTACACAACAAAAAGGTCAAAAAAAACACGATAAAATACATGACAAAAAGAAGGAAAAATGGAAAAAATGGACAACAAAAGACAATCACTACAACATGAATTACAAAATACGTGAAAAAATAAATACCTTTGTGACTAAATGACAAGATAAATGACAAAATACATAACAAAAAAATGACAAATAAATCACTTCATGACACAATAACCGACAAAAAACTCGACAAAATAAAAATTCAAATAAGTAAATGAAAAAAAACGCGTGAATAAATGAAAAAAACTCATATTCGTCATACATTTCGTTATGACATGATCTGTTGACGTGTTGATTTATTTTTATATATTAAATTTAAATAAGTATTATGTATTCTTGTATATATATATATATATATATATATATATATATATATATATATATATAAAAAAAACACCCTGCTATTTTGCCATTTCTCCCACTTAGAAATCATAGAGGGGTCAGAAATTTTCAACATAAGTGCATGTCCACTATGAGAGAGATAAACTAAAAAGAAAAATCTAGAAATCACAACGCATGATTTTTTACACATTTTTTACAAGATCGCTCATTAATTTTACACGTCATGGAAGCCCCGCCACCTTCACCCCGCCGATATTTTAACGAGACACTCACGACACGAGATCTCATGAATATGCGCATAAAACATGGGAAAAAAGACCCCCCAAAAAATCCAAGGCGGTCCCTTCCATGTATCTCCTTCAATGAGTCCTCTGTTGAGAGTACGTTCATTGAATTTTCTTTGAGCTACTTACAGAAATCGACACCATTTCCATGAAAGGATTCTTCCTGCGAGAGCTCTTCTTTCATGGTTGACTCGTGCTCGTAATTCACGATTGATATTATGACATTTTGATGGGGGGATAATAGATTAAGGGAGTCGAGTGCCTATCCTACAGGGGAAGGGGTGAGTTTGATATAAATACTGTATATCTAGAGGCGGGTGCGTAGTTTTAGGTGTCCTTAAAATGTTTAAAATTAACTATTTTCCCTTAAGTATATGTTAACAAAATACACGAGAAAATACAAAACAAATACATGACAAAATACACTACAAATACTCCAAAATATACATGAGAAAATACACGACAAAATACATGAAAAAATACTCAAAGAAATACACGGCAAAACATGAAAAATACACCACAAAATACACCATAAATACATGAGAAAATACAAAACAAATACATGACAAAATACACTACAAATACTCCAAAAAATGCATGAGAAAATACACGACAAAATACATGAAAAATACTCAAAGAAATACACGGCAAAACATGAAAAATACACTACAAAATACACCCAAAAAATACATGAGAAAATACAAAACAAATACATGACAAAATACACTACAAATACACTAAAAAATACATGAGAAAATACACGACAAAATACATTAAAAAATACTCAAAGAAATACACAGCAAAACATGAAAAATACACTACAAAATACAAAACAAATACATGACAAAATACACTACAAATACACCAAAAAATACATGAGAATATACTCAACACAATACATGAGAAAATACACAACAAAATACATTAAATAATACATGAGAAACTACACTACAAAATACACCAAAAATACATGAGTAAAATACAGGACAAATACATGAAAAAATACTCAAAGTAATACACGGCAAAACATGACAAAATACACTACAAATACACTTAAATACACAAGAATATACTCAACACAATGCATGAGAAAATGGACAACAAAATACACTAAATAATACATGAGAAACTACACTACAAAATATACCAAAAATACATGAGAAAATACACAACAAAATACATGAAAAAATACTCAAAGAAATACACGGCAAAACATGAAAAATATACCAATAAATGTACAACAAAATACACAAAAAATACATTTAAATTCAAGACAAAATATTGAGAAAATAAACATTCAAATACATGACAAAACATGATAAAATACACAACAATGTATCCAACAGAATTAATAGACGCCAAAATACACAACAACATAGACCAAAAAAATCCATGACATATTACACGATAAAATACTTGACAAGAAGGAAGAAAAATGGACACCCGAAGGAACGACAAAATACACTGTAAAACACAAAAAACTATTAACTATTTTCCCTTAAGTATGTGTTAACAATGTCAAACTGAGTTCAAATAGCTTTTATATATGGGTTTTTTTCACTGTGCCTATCTACTTTAATCATTTATCATTGGCTTGAGAACAGGCAGACATAGCATGGGGGGAGGGGAGTGATTTCACACGCATGGTCTTTGTTTTCTCTTATTCAGGGATGAAAATGGTGAAAGTAAGAAAAGGACTGTTTCAAATACAGTTTAAACCCTAAGGAAGAGCTAAGATCTTCAAGTACTACTTTTTACTTCTAATTGAGTCGGGTTTGTTTAAAGTGACAGTACTTTAACTTGAGCCCAATTTTTGCCTACTATACTGTTAGGAATTAAACATCAAAATGTACCGTTTACCAAATTGTTCGAATGAGTTATCTGACTCCATTAACCAAACACAACCTACTTTCACCCAACAATTTATGCACGCTCGTTTTTTGAGGGAAAAAATAAACAAGAAAGCCGACATTTTCACACAGGGGCAGATTTAATATCATTAACAACAATTTAACTAAGTGAACTCCATCGTAAACGGCCAAATTAGTGTCGTTGGAGTCTCTGGGAAGGCGTCTTCTAAAGTCCTTTAGCTCTCTCCTATTGGCCATCTTCTCCCCACACAATGGCGTGCCGACTCCTCCCATGGGCGTGCCAAGGAAGCCCCTCCCTGGGCGTCGCGATGTCTGGAATACTTAAAACAACACCTAGCGTTTCTACGTCATCAGGGCCTTTCTGCGTCTGGATGTGCTGATTATCTTATCAGCCTTACGTCCCGTTCCCGCCGTTCCTGTAAACAACATTTTCCACCAGGGTGCCTTGACATTGAACTACAGCCCAGTCAGTGAATATCTCATCTCATCTCATCAGCTGTATCGCTTATCCTTATTAGGGTCGCGGGGGGCTGGAGCCCATTCCAGCCATCTCAGGGCAGTGGGCAGGGGACACCCTGAACTGGTTGCCAGCCAAGCGTAGGGCACACGGGGACAGACAACTCACTCGCTCAGTCACACCTAGGGACAATTTGGACCGGCCAATTCACCTGAAATGCATGTCTTTGGAATGTGGGAGGAAACCGGAGTGCCCGGAGGAAACCCACGCAAGCACGGGGAGAACATACAAACTCCGCACAGTAAGGCCGCTAGCTGGATTTGAACCCACGCAGGAGGTTACCACGACCTCAGAACTATGCCGAGCACGTGCTAACCACTGCGCTGCCGTGCTGCCCCAGTGAACATCTTTTGTAATGTAATTTGTAGTCAATCGTATAAAATCCTTTATAGTCCAATGTGTAAAATCCTTCATAAGTTAGCAAGTCAGTAACCAAGGGGGCTCTCAATGGTCCAGATTTGGGGTACTGAAGATTAGAATTCATGCAAGCAAAGCTCTCTGTACATAAAAGTGACACAAATGACGTGAAAAAAGTCAATAATATGTAGTCAATCGTATAAAATCCTTTATAGTCAAATGTATAAAATCCTTCAATACCCATTTTTGGATGAATCAGCCCTTTGGTCATGTGACACTGAAGAGTCGAGTCGTCGAGAATCTAGTCCAGGAGAAGCTTCTTCATAGTGCATGTCAATATGGCATCGTTGCTAGCTAGCTAGCTAGCTAGCATGCGCGCTGGCAAAATGTGCTTTCGTGCCCAGTGGACGTCGGGGAAGGAAAAGTAGACAGCTGGCACATTTGTTCTTGTCACTGCAAATTTTGCTCGACGCCAAGATGGAGTTGCGCAGTCCAGTTGCTAGTTCCACGCCTCAGTGGGCGCACAACTGGAATCCCGTCAGACTCTCATTCCTTTTCCTCACTTTCGGTGACAGAATATCAGAATTTTGACTTCACTTGATTTCATCTCATCTGGCATGCATGATGTTGTCACCCCACTTTCACGGGCCATTTTGCAGTTAATATTTTATTCATGAAAAAAAAAAAGGAAAATTGATACGTCTATGGATAAGAGAAGCAAATTTATACATGTTTGATACTTGCCCAAGACACACCACAGGAAATGGTGCCTCTGGTGGTTAAGGGATCCACCCACCCGCCATCTATATATACAGTGCTGTTCAAAATCATAGCAGTGCAATGTGACTACCGTAAATTCCGAACTATAAGCCGCTACTTTTTTCCCTAACTTTCAACCCTGCGGCTTATTCACTGATGCGGCCAATTTATGTCATTTTTCTAACGGCCGCTAGCGGCGCTCGAGTGTTGCTAGCATTAACTGCCCTGTCAAAGCTATATTATTATTATTGAAGCTTTGACAACTCTCTCGGTGTACCGTCTTTCTTTGTAAATGTGTGTAACCCGTGTATAATATGTACTTGCAACTGTATATTTTTGTAATGTATTTATTTTAGACACTTATTCTGATATGTTTTGCACGTGTGAATGAAAAATGAGGGGCGGAACAAACGCGGGGTGCCGAGTTTAAGTGGGGACCGCTAAAGGTGAGGGACAGACAAGGAAAGAAGAGGGGGTAAAAAGTTGGTTAAAGAAGAAGGAGTTGCGTGAGTAAATGTGTTCATCTGATATATTTTTCCCACCCTTACCTTTGGAAATATAGACTTTTTTTCCTTGGATTACTTTCAACGGGACCCGGACTCTGCAAGTCTGCATCAAACCTTAAGTACCGGTATCATTTTCCGTTCATTTTGCCGGCTGTGATTTTTGGACTGTGGACTTTAATGAAGGACATTTAGTTTCAATCGCGGGACTTGAAGTCGGGTTTGGGTTAGTTTTGTGTTTGTGTTACATGTTTAAATGAGGGCGCATGCGGCTTATATACAGGTGCGGCTTGTGTATGTACAAAATCGGTTTTCCTCTTAAAATGTGGTGGGTGCGGCATGTAATCAGGTGCGCTCTATAGTCCGGAATTTACGGTAACTAGAATATCTCAGATTTTGGTAGATTTTTATCGTTACATGCCAGACAAATTATCAGTGGGCGCAGTAGAGTAGGGGCGGCATTGGCTCAGGAGGTAGAGCTCCTCCATGTTACACGTCGAAGTGTCCTTGGGTAAGACACTGAACCCCTAATGCCCCAATAAACAGGTTGGCGCTTTGCATGGCTGCACGGCCGCTATTGGTGTGTGAGTGTGTGTGAATGGGTAAATGTGAAGCACATTGTAACGTGCTTCATTGACTTGAAAAGCGCTATATAAATGCAGATCATTTCATTTCATTCTCAGAAAACAAACAAGGCTCAGCATTCATAATAGGCACGCTCCGAAGGCTGTGCAATTGGGATAATAGTTCAAAGGGGTGTGTTCAAAAAATAGCAGTGTCTGCTGTTGACTGTATTAACTCAAAACTATTTTGTATGTCCCTAAAAACTAGGATTTTACAATCCTAATATTTAGTTGCATACAGGGCCATTGCTAGCCATTTGGGTGCCTTAAGTTCAGGGTTGGGTAGGGTTACTTTAACTTGATTACTTTAAATTACTTTTGGATTACTATTAATAAACAGCAGCTCGCACACCCCGACGGAGCTTTCATAGTCGCCGGCGACTTTAATCAGGCATGCTTAAGGACTGTACTTCGCAAATTCATTCAATTCGTGGACTGAGCAATTAGGGAAAAAAAAACACTGGACCATGTGTACAGTAAGATCAAACATCTAGTTGGATCTGGCCATCTCTGTCTGTCCCTCACCCCCATACACTCCCCTCCGGAGGAAAAAAAGTCTATTCAACAAGGACAGTACAAATATCTTCTTTGTTTTCTTTGTACTCACTGTAAAATGTGGCCCTGGAGTGCCACGTCGAATTTCGTTGTCACAATATATTCAACCCATGTTGTAACAATGACAATAAAGGTATTTTCTTTTCTATTCTACTCTATATGTGCGTTTGCGGGGCTACGTCTCTGGTTGCATGGCGGTTGTTGTTTCATTCCATGATTGCTTCACAACATTCCAAAATTCATTTACATTTCTTGGTTCTGCTTCACAAACAGCATTTATATGATAAGTCAAAAAGGTGGTGGCCATAGTGGGGAAAAAGCACAAAATGTGATGCAATGAAAAACTCAAAATGCAATATGGCTAGCTCAGAATTGAAATTGCACAAAGAACTTGAAAAACTAAAAAAAATACTTCCTTGAAAAAATAAGTAAAGAAAAGAGCTATTTGAATGTTGGGGACACTGGGGACAAGAGTGGTACCAAATCTAAATGACCATTGTATATATATTATTATTATATTCTTAACATTAAGGGCCAAATGTGGCCCTCGGAGGTTGTTTGCTGACCCCTGATTAAGCGTTTAAATATTCTTAGGGAGGGATGACAGTCCTGATTTATGGTTGGCTCTGGTGTGTCTGAAGAACCTTGGGTCCTCCCCTTTTGCTATTACCCACAACCCAGAGGGCAATACCCCATGCCCCAGACCACCAATTCTTCCAAGATTTCAGCAGCACCAGGTCACGACATTCCCACCCCTGGCATCACCCTTCGCCGGGGACCCCAGGCCTGGAGCCAGCTTCAAGGAATTTTCACAGTACGGCCAAGTCTTGTGCCCTGGGAAGGAAACTGGCAAAACCCCCTGGCCCTAGCTCTATGGGGGGCTACCCTGCCCCTGGCAATAGCCTCTAGGCAAGTCCGACCAACTCTGCACCACCTGGCCACGCCAACACCAATCCTAGCAACCCCCCCTGCCCCAACACCAATCTTGCCACTCTTCTAGCCCCACCCACACTACTATGACGAGCTGCTACCCCCTACTTGCTGCCACCAACATCCACAGTGCCACCCAACTTCTCCCATGTAGATTACAAAAGCCATGCCACCATCAATCATAACCTAACACCCCCACCCCACAACCCGGTTACCCCACTACTGCCACGCAGTACCACCCACACTACCCAACTGAGCTGCTTCCCCCGACCCACCGCCACCAACCTGAACCTTGCCACCCTGCTCCACCCTGTAGATTTACCCTATGACCCTGCACCACCCGACCACGACAGAACCAACCCTATGTGTGCCGGCTCCTCCCATGGGCGTGCCAGGAAAGCCCCCACGTGGGGCCCACCATGTCAGAGAAGAGCGTCCCGCTGTCTGAACCAAACAAAACAACTTCTCCAAACAATGCCTGCCATCCTGCGTCAGAGTCCTGTTATCAACAGAACTAGACAAAACATTCCGCATTTGGATCACTGGACCTGTCATCGAACTTCAGCCTACTCGGTGAAAATCTTCATTGCACTCAATAAATGTAACTTGTATTCAATCGTATAAAATATTTTATAGTCGAATATATAAAATCCTTCACAGGTTTCCCTACTACTGCCACGCAGTACCACCCACACTACCCAACTGAGCTGCTTCCCCCTACCCACCGCCACCAACCTGAACCGAGCCACCCCGCTCTACCCTGTAGATTCTGACCCTGCACCACCTGGCCACTCTGGAAGTCAAGTCAAGTCATTTTTATATGTATAGCCCTTAATCACAAAGAGTCTCAAAGGGCTGCAGAGGTAATTGCACAGACCATTATTTCAGACTATTACTACACCATCCCATCTGAAAGATATGAAGGAGCAAGTCCATGTATGATTTTGTATAATACTAAGAGAACCTTGAAATCACATCTTAGGCTAACAGGGAGCCAACGCAGGTTGGCCAAAATCGGTGTGATGTGATCGGATTTTATTTTCCTAGTTAAAAGCCTCGCTGAAGCATTTTGTACCAGGTGAAGTCTCTTGATTCTGGACTTCGGGAGACCGGAGAGTAGTGCATTAAAGTAATCGAGACGGGAGGTAACAAACGCGTGAATTATAATCTCCGCGTCCGACTGAGACAGCATAGGACGAATTTTAGCAATGTCGCGAAGATGGAAGAAAGCGGTTCTAGTAATTTTCTTCACGTGTGTTTGAAAGGACAGATCGGGGTCAAATATGACACCTGCATTTTTAAGTGAGTCACTCTGTGTGATGTGACATTTCTCAATGTTCACAGCAGTTTTTGAGAATAAGTCACGGCATATAGATGGACCAATAACTAACATTTCGGTCTTTTCAGAGTTAAGACGCAAGAAATTGAGTGACATCCACTCTTTTATCTCAGTAAGGCAGATCTCCAAATTTCCACAATTTATTGTGGCAGATTCCTCCAACGGAAGATATAGTTGAGTGTCATCTGCGTAGCAGTGGAAACTGATATTATACTTGCAAATAATATCACCTAATGGAAGCATGTAAATGCTGAAAAGAAGGGGGCTTAGTACTGAACCCTGCGGAACACCACAGGTAACACTAAAGGGCTCAGATGTCATTTCGCCATATTTAACACAGTGCGTCCTATCTGAGAGGTAGGATCTGAACCTTGAGAGGACGGTTCCTGAGAGACCAATCCTATGACAAGACACCAACCATGCACCACCAAGTTTGTGTCCCAACCCTGTGCCCACCACCACCACCAACCCCGCCCCAAAGACCACCACTCTGATGAGATGTCCCCTCATTAAAACGTCCGACCTTGTAATCGAACAGAATCGCGTCGATCCCCCGCTCCTCCCGTCTCCTGTCCCGTCCCGACAGAGCAGGAGCATCTGCCAGAGTGCAGCAGGTCGAAAAGCATCAAGTCAGGTCGGGGACGCCCTATGTCCCTGAACGCTCTGCAGATTTGCTTGCTGACGGAGAATTTGATTTAGTACGCGGGAGCGCTCCGGTTGCGGAAGCAATTTGTCACGGGCGGCTTCTGCCAGATGTTGTTTTTTTCCCGAACGCCCCGAGGAGTAGCACACGCTCTTTTGATTTCTCGTGACGGCTCAGGTGGTCCACAAGAGTTCAGGAGGTCCCACAAAGTCCATTTATGGATGATGGAGGCATGAATGTTGTCAGAAGTAAAATTGAACTGCGCAAGTACAATAGACCCCAGGATACAGCATTTCCAACTTATGACATTTTCACTCAACTGTGGAAAAATAATAGGTTTTTTTCTTCGCTATACAGCATCAACTACAATTTATTTTGGTGCAGATAACAAGCTACGTGTCTACGATACCTGTCTGCTATTGGCCCTTACCAAATAAAATGCTTATATGCTATCAGTTTAAGTCACAGCATCATGAGTATACTTATATGCCATTGGCTGAATTCCTTCCCACAATCACTCTCTCCATCTTCATTCTTTAAGTTCAGAGATTCCTTCCTTCCTTCCTTCCTTCCTTCACTTTAACTGCCTGCCTTCCTTTCCTCTTTCCCTCCCTGTAACTCCATCCCTTCCTTGTAACAATCTCCCTCCATTCCTTCCTTCCTTCCTTCCTTCCTTCCTTCCTTCCTTCCTTCCTTCCTTCCTTCCTTCCTTGCTTCCTTCACTTAACCTGCCTCCCTTCCTTTCCTCTTTCCCTCCCTGTAACTCTATCCCTTCCTTGTAACAATCTCCCTCCATTCCTTCCTTCCTTTCTTCCTTCCTTCCTTCCTTCCTTCCTTCCTTCCTTCCTTCCTTCCTTCCTTCCTTTCTTTCTTCATTCCTTCCCTCCTTTCTTCCTTCCTTCCTTCCTTCCTTCCTTCACTTTAACTGCCTCCCTTCCTTTCCTCTTTCCCTCCCTGTAACTCTATCCCTTCCTTGTAACAATCTCCCTCCATTCCTTCCTTCCTTCCTTCCTTCCTTCCTTCACTTTAACTGCCTCCCTTCCTTTCCTCTTTCCCTCCCTGTAACTCTTCCCCTTTCTCCCTTCCTTGTAACAATGCCCCTCCATTCCTTCTTTCCTTCCATCCTTCTTTCCTTCACTTTAACTGCCCCCCTTCCTTTCTTCTTTCCCTCCCTGTAACTCCATCCCTTCCTTGTAACAATCTCCCTCTATTCATTCCTTCTTTCCTTCCTTCCCTCCTTCCTTCCTTCCTTCCTTCCTTCCATCCTCCTTCCTTCCTTCACTTTAACTGCCTCCCTTCCTTTCCTCTTTCCCTCCCTGTAAGACCATTCCCTTCGTCCCTTCCTTGTAACAATCTCCCTCTCAGAGGGAGAGATGAAGAAATAGAGAACAAGAGACTGTATACTTATTTTTATAATGTATTTTTTATTCGCTATGATGCTAAAGGGAGATGCAAAAAAAGATGAGAACCATGGAAACAGATCTTGTAATGATGAAAATATACAAAGTAGGCACCTAAATTGCCAAGTTGCATGGCTGTAGTCAATCGTGGATCAGGACTCTAATTAAAAATGAGGAAATTAAAGCAATGAAATCATAGGTCGATTTAATTTCTTAAACAATTTAACTAAGTGAACTCCATCGAATATGACCGAATTAGCCGAATTAGTGTCGCTCGAGTCTCTGTCAAGCCTCCTCTCTCGATCTTCTGCCTTCTTCTCTCGGCCCACGTTTTTTCCGCAAGCTGGTGTGCCAGCTCCTCCCATGGGCGTGCCAATGAAGCCCCCACGTGGGCTCCACCCCCTCACCTCATTGTCTGGGAAAACTCAAAACAGCAGAGCGTTTATCAAAACAATGCCTGCCGTCCTTCGTCAGAGACCTGTTATCAAAATTCCCCAGGCAAAACATTCCGCATTTGGAACAGCGTGACCTGAAGCCCACTCCGTGAAAATCGTCATTGCACTCAATAAATGTAACTTGTATTTAATTGTATAAAATCCTCTATGGTAAAATGTATAAAATCCTTCAGTACTAAAGAGAATCTATGCCCCTAAAAAAATGGCTGGCTTAGTCTTTGTTCCAGAAAAAGCACAAGCGATAAAAGGTATAAGTCCTGAAAAATAAATACATATAAATATATATAATAGACTATATAATCTCCTTCCACAACCCACTTGAGCTGAGTCAACTGAGCCTACTTTCATCTCCAGCCGCCCTGTCTAATTTTGATCCAGAGACCAACTTTTGGTGTGCACCATGATACACTTGCAGGCCGCTATAATTATATAGAAGTTAATAATCTGTTTAATGCAGCACCACCCTCCTCGTCACTTTCAATGAATTCCAGTTCTAAATTTCACTATGAACCTGTGACACTTCCTGTCCAAAACTAGACCACAGCTCCTGCAATTATTCGGAGTAGAAGATCCTCGGTTCTGATTCCTCTCTTTGTAAGGCTCCATCAGCATCCTATCTTGGAGTGGAGACTGTTTGTAGTGGAATTTCTCCGGAGATGCAATCCAGCGAAGGCCCACTAATTAAAAAGGAACTCGAACACGGATCCCAACTGCGGCTCATTATGCAACAATCAAAGAGGGGATTTCTGGTAGCGCTTCGGGCTTGAATCCAAATGCAGACGGGCTTGCTAGCTTTAAGGGCTGCATGCTAATGGAAAGCAAACTTTGGGAAAAGATCGCCTGATATGTATACATATATATATACATATATATATACATATATATATATATATATATATATATATATATATATATATATCTTGCTCTCGGTTATTTTACAGTAACGTGTTCAATCAGGAGAATTATGCTGTTTAAATCCCGTACCTGTCAACCTGTAAATTTTTGCCGTACAAAGTACTTTTATGATGCATTTGAAGACGTGTACGACGTACAAGAAGATCTGTACGGAAAAACGCAAATTTGTCAATGATGGGTACCATCCGGTACACTATCACGAAACGGCAAATCAATCAAATCAAACGAGTTCGCCGCGGTAGCCTCTATCTCGGTATCTTTTTTTTCCCGTTGCAAACGAAGCGAGCGGTTTGATGTAGTGAAAGGAAGTCCGTCTCTTTTTAGAGAACCGGCTTTTTCGGCTCAACTCATTCAAGAGAGCCGGCTCTCCAACGGCTCACTTGCTTTGATGCATTATATTACCAATTATGATGTCGTATAAAGAAGTTGAGAAAAAAAGGAAGTATAAAAGGAGAAAAAAAAAAAGACAGGTTTGTGGTTATCCCTTTAAGTAGTATAATATCAACAATAATTTAATGCAGTAAATGAATTCATAATTTCTCATCTTATCTCATCTCATTAGCCGTACCGCTTATCCTCATTAGGGTCGCGGGGAGGCTGAAGCCCATCCCAGCCATCTCTGGGCAGTGGGCAGGGAACACCCTGAACCGGTTGCCAGTCAATCGCAGGGCACACGGGGACAGACAACTCACTCACTCATTCACACCTAGGGACAATTTGGACCGGCCAATTCACCTGAAATGCATGTTTTTGGAATGTGGGAGGAAACCGGAGTGCCCGGAGGAAACCCACGCAAGCACGGGGAGAACATACAAACTCCGCACAGGAAGTCTGGAGCTGGATTTGAACCCACGAAGGAGGTTCCCATGACATGAACTGTGCCGCACAAGCGCTAACCACTGCGCCGCCGTGCTGCCCGAATTCATAATTTGAATAATAAAATGTATTATTCTACTTAATTATATTTGCGTGTATTTTTTCCTTCTACAGTGAACGTCCAAGCTACTTACATTTTTAACTTTTTTTATAATAAACCTCATTCATGTCGAGCAACTCAGTATCTCACAACAAAATGTGAATTAACAATATATATGATATAACGAAACACATGTACAATGTAACATGTTAAACTACATAAATAAACACATTTGAAAAAAAAATATGGTCCTAGACGCATAGTCTCAAATCAACGTGCGTCCCCGGGACGCAAGCTTTTTGCCACAAAATTGTCATTATTACCCGATTACTTTTTTTTAACAAAGATTTACCGCACTCCAAACTTTTCGTCAGGCAGATCCGCCATTGTTGTTTTGGTCTCGCGGTTCGAGTTTTCGTCTGCACGCCGAAGTGAACGTCCAAGCGTTGTGTAGTGATAGGGAAGTCCGTCTGTTTTTAGAGAACCGGCTTTTTTGGCTAAACTCATTAAAAAGAGCCGGCTCTCAAACGGCTCACTTGCTTTGATGATTGGTATTACGAATTATGTTGTATAAATTATGTTGGACCCATCACTTTTCACAGGTAAAATGAACACTGTGTAAGATTATTTAGTATTTTGTAAGGGGATGGAGCCCTGGAACTTGACAGGTATGAAATCATTTTTATTTATTTTTCTCATCCCAAAAAATGAGCCAATCACCCTGAAAAGACAAAAACGATGTCAGGTTGAAGCTAAAGGATTATTTATAAGAAAGCTGTCCGTCTCATAAATAACTTGAGACGCTTCTTCTGCCAATCGTTTTAACTTATTAGCATATCTCATATTAATACAAGAGTCTTTTGTTAGTCCATTTAGAAACAATCACTGGTTTTTGTGTAGCGGTATGTTTTACTTTTTTGCATTCCTTCCATTATTTCCTTTCTTACTCTCAAGTCAAGTCGTGTTTATTTGTGACGCCCTTAATCTCAAGGAGTCTCAAAAGTCTGCATAGATTTTTGCAAACTGCAGACTATTATGACACCATCCCCTGATCTAAAACCTACAGGAGGGCAAGGAAAACTCAAAAACCTCAGTCAAGTCCAGTCAGGTCATGTTTATTTGTCACCCCCTTAATCACAAGGAGTCTCAAAGGGCTGCACAGACCACAGATTTTTGCAAACTGCAGACTATTATGACACCCTACCCTGATCTAAAACCTGCATGAGGGCAAGGAAAAACCCAAAAACCTCAGTCAAGTCTAGTCAGGTCATGTTTATTTGTTACGCCCTTAATCTCAAGGAGTCTTAAAGGGCTGCACAGACCACAGATTTTTGCAAACTGCAGACTATTATGACACCCTACCCTGATCTAAAACCTGCATGAGGGCAAGGAAAAACCCAAAAACCTCAGTCAAGTCCAGTCAGGTCATGTTTATTTGTTACGCCCTTAATCTCAAGGAGTCTCAAAGGGCTGCATAGACCACAGAATTTTGCAAACTGCAGACTATTATGACACCATCCCCTGATCTAAAACCTACATGAGGGCAAGGAAAAACCCAAAAACCTCAGTCAAGTCCAGTCAGGTCATGTTTATTTGTTACGCCCTTGATCTCAAGGAGTCTCAAAGGGCTGCACAGACCGCAGATTTTTGCAAACTGCAAACTATTATGACACCCTACCCTGATCTAAAACCTACAGGAGGGCAAGGAAAACTCAAAAACCTCAGTCAAGTCCAGTCAGGTCATGTTTATTTGTTACGCCCTTAATCACAAGGAGTCTCAAAGGGCTGCATAGACCGCAGATTTTTGCAAACTGCAAACTATTATGACACCATCCCCTGATCTAAAACCTGCATGAGGGCAAGGAAAAACACAATAGAATAGAAGTGTGTTTTAAGCCTAGATTTAAACAGTTCCACTGAGGTTGCAGATCGAATCTCAGAAAAGCAGAGCGCTCCACAGCACCGGGGCCCAAATGGAGAACACTCTCATACCTGCCTGTCAGGAACCAGAAACGGAGACAGGACCCAATTGCGTTCGTTTCTCTTAGTTTCATTGAGAAGGAGGTAATCATGACAACTTTGTATTTCCTTGGGTTATCTGTGTGATATTAAAATTGGTTTGATGATATTAAATAGAAGAAAAATAGAATAGAATATACCTTTATTGTCATTGTTACAACATGGGATATATTGTGACAACGAAATTGGAGGTGGCACTCCAGTTCCACATTTTACAGTGAGGATATAAGGAAAACAACGAGATAAAGGAACAAAAAAGATGTTTGTACTGTCCTTGTTGTATAGGCTTTGTTTTCCTCCGGAGGGGGGTGTACGAAGGGGTGAGGGACAGACAGAGATTGCCGGATCCAACTAGATGTTTGATCTTACTGTACACACGGTCCAGTGTTTTTTTCCCTAATTGCTAAATAATTGTAAGTGATAAATACACGGTCGCGGGGAGGAGATCGCTAGGAACGCGGAAGTGGCACTTCTGTGGCGAGCGATGGCGGTGTCGAAGGCAGGGAAGATAGGTCGGTTTCCAGGACGGAGGAGCAGAGACGTGGTCAAACAGAATTGGGTCAAAGCTGGGAAACATAAGAGAGCCAAAAACAGGAGGGATTCAGCGTTGGAGGGCTGGCCTAGCAGGAGCTGAGGTTCGCAGACGGTCTGACGCTGGTAACCGGGAACCAGAGGGGTTTAAAAAGCTGTTAGCGCCAAGGAACAGGCACAAGTGCCTCGCATCATTAGGGACACTGCCGATCTCTTCTTGGCTCTTGGGATCACTAGTATACCAGCATTTTCAAATCGAAGTCTCAGGACGGAGACATAGGGGATAATTATATCTGAAAGATAGGAGGGAGCCAGTCCATGCATGATTTGGTATAATACAAACTGAACCTTAAAATCACATCTTAAGCTAACAGGGAGCCAATGCAGGTTAGCTAAAACCGGGGTCATGTGATCAAACTTTCTTGTCTTAGTCAAAAGCTGCAGCATTTTGCACCAGCTGAAGGCTCTTGATTTTGGACTTCGGGAGACCGGAGAGTAGTGCATTACAGTAAGAAACTCGTGAATTATAATACCCGCTTCGGATTGGGTCAGCATGGGAAGAATTTTAGCAATATATGGAAAAAAGCTGTTTTAGTAACATTCTTAACGTGAATTTTTGACCGAGTCACTCTGGGTGATATTGTATTTGTCAGCAGTTTTTGAGAACAAGTCACGGCATTTAGATGGAGCAATAACTAGCATTTCGGTCTTTTCAAGATCTAGACACGCGAAAAAATTCCAATATTATTATTATTAATTTTTGTAATTTATTTCCTCTTCCTTAATCTCAAGCAGCAATCCACGCCATAAAATTGTAATTTTTAATGTATGATTTTATGAATAATATTCCAAAATATTTCAAAAGTCTTATACTTTCCTGTACATTAATGTTTTTTCTTGTTTTTGTCTTCTAATTGATTTCCTCTTTGCTCTCTAGCATTAGTATAGTTCATGAAACCTGGGAAGAATCAGCATTTTTCCACCTAAATTTACCAAGAAAAGTCTTATATTGCTGTATAGTCCCGTCACTCTTTCTGTATCTGTCTCTTTTTCTTTGCCTCTCCCTCTTTTTTCTTCCTCTCATTTATGTTCATACTCTCTCGTATCACTGCCACTCTTTTTTTCTTTATTTCTCTTCAATATTTCTCTTTCTCTTCTATTTTTCTTTCTTTATCTTTTTCTCTTTTCTTTCTTTTCTTCTATCTTTTTCTTTTTCTTCCTTTGCCTTTTCTCATTTTCTTCTCTCTTTTTTCTTGCTTCTCTCACTCTCTTTCTTCCTCTCTTTTCCTTCTCAATCTCTTTTCTTTCTACTCTATTTCTCTGTTTTTTCTCTTTCTCTCACTTTCTCTGACTTTCTATCTCTTTAATCTGTCTCTGTCTGTTTTTCTTTCTTTCTCACTTTGCCACTCTGTCTCGCTTTGTTTTCTATTTTTTTCTGTCTATCTCTTTTTCTCTGTCTGTTTTTTGTCTTTCTCTTACTTTGTCTCTCTTTCTATCTCTTTTTTTATCTCTTTCTGTCTCTCTCTCACTTTCTCTCTTTCTACGTTTCCTTGTCTCTCTTTTTTCATTTCCTCTTTTTGGCTTTCTGTTTTTCTCTTTTTCACTACTCTTTTTTCTATCTCTCACTATCCCCTGTTATTCTCTCTCTCTCTCTCTCTCTCTCTCTCTCTGTCTTTGTCTCTTTTCCTTCTCTATCTCTTTTTTTCTCTCTCTCTCTTTTCTCCTCTCTATTTCTCTGTCTTTTCTCTTTCTCTCATTTTCTCTGACTTTCTTTCACTTTAATCTGTCTCTCGGGGTTTTTTCGGTCTTTTGCTCTCGGTCTCTTTCTTTCTTACTTTGTCACTCTCTGTCTTGCTTTTTTTCAATTTTTTCCGTTTTTCTCTTTTTCTGTCTATTTTTTGTCTTTCTCTTCCTTTGTCTCTCTTTCTATCTCTTTTTATCTCTTTTTCTCTCCTTCACTTTCTCTCTTGTTTCCTTGTCTCTTTTTTCTTTTCCTCTCTTTGGCTTTCTGTTTTTCTCTTTTTCATTACTCTTTTTTTTTCTCTCACTATCTCTTGATAGTCTCTCTCCCTTTATTTGTCCCTCTCTCTTTATCTTTCTTTCTTTCTCTTTCTTTCTTACTCTCTCTTTCCTTCTCTCTCTTTCTTTCTCTCTCTCTTTCTCCTCTCCATTTGTCTCTCTCTCTTTTTAATCTTTCTTAGTCTCACTTTTTATCCTTTTCTTTTTCTCACATTCTCTCTTTCTCTGTCTCTTCATCTTGTTTTTGCTGATTCTCTTTCTCTTTTTTACCATTTGGGTCCCAAGCTGAAATTAGTTTGACCCCCAATGCCTTACACTGTCTCATCGTCCTTCTCATGATCTAGCCACGAAGCTTGACGAGACCCAACAAATGTGTGCATCACTTAATACAACCGACAGCTTGAAATGTATTTTTTGGAGTGTCAAGACCAGTGCTGAGATTTACCGACGGTCTCGAACACACCATCATAACGCATCATCTTCAAGCTAAGTGACGCTTATTTGCTATGACAGCTTCTTGTGTCGCTCTCTCATCCGGCAATTCTACTTCTATTCAATCCGACGTACTTTTTTTGCAAGAATTTGTATTTTTTGTGGTTTTTACTACGTAAAAAATATGCATTTTTCAAACCTTGAAGCATGCAAGTTTTATTAGCTTCTGACCTGTCTCTGAACTCTGAAACCAACAAAAAACTTTAAAAAATGCATGAAAAACAAAAGGCGAGATCTCAGGTTTTGACTCATTTGGATCACACAAAACTCTAAACCCCAAAAGTACTCGGATACACTTGATTCTGACCAATCCAGAATATTTTCTTTTCAGGTGTTTTTTTGGTTGTTTTGGTCCCGGATTCTTAAAGGGAACCTACCACCTAAAAATGAAAAAAGAAAATCAATTTAACCTAAAAGTCTAGATAAGACAACCTCATCAGAATATTTGTGACACTTACTTATTCCTCTCCCTTCTGGTAACCACTCTACGTTTTCTTTTGTAAACACAATTATCTTCTAGTTTCGTTGATCGCAAAAAAACTACCAACCAAAAAGAAAATTTCGTCCAAAAATTTAACAAGGACTAGGAGAGGCATTGTGACTTTTATTCATTCCTCCCCCTTCATGGTGGCCATTTTAAATTACTCTTTGCAAATGCAATACATTCGGTTTTTTTTAATAATTTTGGTCATTTTCACAGACTGTACTGGGGAGGTGGTACAGTTCTGTCGCAGTAGAGCATGTGACCAATGACCTGTTTACAGTACCTGGTATTATCTGGTGTCATGTCCTGCATGGTCGCCATGACACCCAGCTGGTCCCGCCCCTTGACACCGTCTGACACAGATTGACTTAATTGCGTGTGGGATTCTTAAGGGCTCGTTTTGGGACTGCCCGTTGCCATACCATTGTTTTGTTTGACTCGAGGAAAAACCTGTTCATGCCCGTTTGTTCTGAGCTACTGCCTTTCTTTATTGAAGACCTGTTTGTGCCCGTTTGTTCTGAGTGATTGCCTGTAAGCCTGTTTTTGTTTTGTCTTTGGTCCCTGCGTGTTGGACAACTTTTATTTTCTAAATTAAAAGTAACAGATCGTAACGCAAATGAGTTCATATTTCCTGCCTCCCGGTCCGTTCCTTGACAATCTAGTTCCAAACCACAATTAGCTTCTGTTTTTGTTAATCCTCCACCCCAAAAAATAATCCCAAAACACTTGCCCAAAAGACCCGGATAACACCACCATATTGCACATTTAGCACTCTTACTCGTTCCTCCCCCTTGGACCTAACATGAATACAAGTAAATTTAACGTCGACTTTCTTAAACACTATGAGCTTCCATTTCAGTTAGCACTGGAGAACCTTCCACCCCAAAACACCCATTGTCCCAATGGTCTAGGCTGGACCACCTCAGCTTTTACTCGTTCCTCTCCCTTGTGGTGGCCATTTAACATGCCTTTTGCCAACACTATTAGCTTTAATGCCTGTTATCCGTGGAAAACCCGCCACCAAAATCCCAAAACACTTGTCAAGGTGAGTTGGCCATGACTACTGCATCAGCATATGTGGCACTCCTACTCGTTCCTCCCCCTTAGACCTAACATGAAACCGATTTTAATTTTATGTTGCCTTTCGCGAACACAATTTGGATCCATTTTTATCAACCTAAAAAACATTTTCCAAAACACTCATCACAATAACCTGGACATGGCCATCCCATCAGCACATTTCTTACTCGTTCTTCGCTCTTCCGTAGCTTTAATTTAGCTCAGATAGACTGACTCTACTTTAGACGTAAACAAGGAAGAATTATTTGACTCTCACTGACGTCAAAATAGACGTCAAAAACCGATAGGAACTGAGCTCCAATTCAAGAATATGCTTCTGATTTGTGTCCTGTGGAGAAGCCGCCACCTGAAAAAAAAATCTCTTCAGAACATTTAGCAAGTACTAGAGGAAGCTTTGTGTTTCTTACTCATTCCTCGCCCTTCTGGCGGCCATTTCACGTTGCCTTTCAATAACGCAATAGACTTCCATTTCAACTTGTTGAACACCTGGATACCACCACCTTATCAGAACATTTAGCAAGTTCAAGAGGGGGGTTTGAGACTTTTACTTATTCCTCTCCCTTCTCGAGGTCATTTTACATTGCCTTTTGCCAACACAATTAGCTTCCGTTTCCCTTTACCTGTGGGGAAGCCGCCACCTTGAAAAAAAATATCTTCAGAACATTTAGCAAGTACTCGAGGAAGCTTTGATATTCTTACTCATTCCTCGCCCTTCTGGTGGCCATTTCACGTTGCCTTCCAATAACACAATAAACTTCCATTTCCATTACCAGTGGAGAACCCGCCACATAAAACCTAATCCCAAAACACTTGCTGAACACCTGGATACCACTACCTTATCAGAACATTTAGCAAGTTCAAGAGGAGGGTTTGAGACCTTTACTTATTCCTCCCCCTTCTCGAAGTCATTTTACATTGCCTTTCGTCAACTCAATTAGCTAATAGTTCCATTAACCTTTGAGGATCTGTCACCTCAAATCAATGTCATCATAACATTTAGCAAGTACTAGAGGAGGCTTTGTGATTCTTACTCATTCTTCCCCCTTTTATAGCTTTGATTTAGCCTGCAGAGACTATAAGTTTACGTTGCCATTCGCTAACACAATTAGTTTGAAGTTCCTTTAGCCGAGGAGAACCCGCCACCCCGAAAAAAAATAATAAATCCCCAGACACTTGTCCTGATAGCCTTGACACGACCACCTCATCAGAACATTTAGCAAGTACAAGAGGAAGCTTACTCGTTCCTCCCCCTCCTGTAGCTTTGATTTAGCTGACGCAGACTGACAGCTCTTTGAAAGTAAAGTAGAAAGAGAAATTACCTTGGGAGCCATTCCGTCAAAAGCTGCTTTGCCATCTGCAATAACACAAAGATTGAAGTCAGGGCGAGGAACGACGACGTCCTGTTGTCTTTTGATTTTTCTCGTCACGCCTTCCTGCCTCGCTCGCCATCTCGCCGCATTGTTATTCATTTAGCGCTTGTGCTGTGTGACATTGCAACGCTGCATTTTACAGAAAGGAACACAAGGAAACTTTGAGTGTTGGCCTTTTTTTTTCAGTATTCGAGATTAAGGATAATTGTTTTTGTTTAACGGGGATGGTGCGTTCACATTTTTGGCTCGTGTGATTTAAATGAAGATTATTGCCCTGCTCTATTTGGTACAACTCATTTAAGAATAAAGGGCTGAGTTATGAATAGCGTCCAAACTCACTTCAATCCAAAACACAGTAAAACTGAAACATACAATGAGCAATACAGTGAATCTGACACCACACCTGTGAGCCACTTCAATGAAATAGTAGCTAAACTCGTTTTATAATAAGGCGCTGAGCACGTCAGGATTAGCGTCAAAGCCTCATTTTAATCCAAAACAGAGTTGAACTGAAACAGACAATAGCAATACAATGATGAGTCAAAATTAGCGTCGGACCTTCAGTTTAATCCAGAAAAGAGTGAAACTGAAAGATACAATGAAAATACAACGCTCAGTCAAGATTAGCGTCCAAGCTCCACTTGAATCCAAAACAGAGTAAAACTGGAATACGGTATACAATAAAATGCAGTAAATCTGACTCTACACTTGACCCATTTGGCCATTTAAATGAATAGTAGCTTAACTATTTTTAGAAAAAAGCGCTGTGCTTGTGCCAGTCAAGATGAGCGTCCAAGCTTCATTTTAATCCAAAACAGAGTTGAACTGAAACATACAATAGAAATACAATGCTGAGTCAAAATTAGCGTCGGATCTCTAGTTTAATCCAGAAAAGAATGAAACTGAAAGAAACAATGAAAATACAACACTCAGTCAAGAATAGCGTCCAAGCGCCAATTCAATCCAAAACAGAGTAAAACTGAAACATACAATGAGCAATGCAGGGAATCTGACACCACACCCAACCCAGTTATCCATTTCAATGAAATAGTAGCTAAAGTCGTTTTATGATAGAGCACTGAGCAAGTCAAGATTAGCGTCCAAGATTCACTTTAATCCAAAACAGAGTTGAACTGAAACATACAATAGAAATACAATGCTGAGTCAAGATAACGTCAGACCTCCAGT
This sequence comes from Urocampus carinirostris, assembly GCF_059441175.1. NCBI lineage: Eukaryota > Metazoa > Chordata > Actinopteri > Syngnathiformes > Syngnathidae > Urocampus > Urocampus carinirostris. Next base: position 12,114,199 of record NC_142364.1, read on the forward strand.
TTAATCCAGAAATAAGTGAACCTGGAAGAAACAATGAAAATACAACACTCAAGATTAGCGTGCAAGTGCCAATTCAATCCAAAACAGAGTAAAACTGAAACATACAATGAGCAATACAGTGAATCTGACACCACACCCGAACCCAGTTAGCCACTTCAATGAAATAGTAGCTAAACTCATTTTATGATAAGGCGCTGAGCAAGTCAAGATTAGCATCCAAGCGCCAATTCAATCCAAAACAGAGTAAAACTGGAATACGGTATACAATCAAATACAGTAAATCTGACACCATACTCGACCCATTTGGCCATTTAAATGAAAAATTAGATAAACTCGTTTTAGAAAAAAGTGCTGAGCAAGTCAAGATTAGCGTCCAAGCACCAATTCAATCCAAAACAGAGTAAAACTGAAACATAGAATGAAAACATAGTCCAATAAAGCAGTGGGGCTCCGACAGACTTTCCTAGTTTGTTGTATCTGGGAACTAAAATGGAACTATAGGTAGAATTTGTCTTGGAGTGTCGAAATTATGATAGTGGAAAAATATCATCTGAATACTCATTTTGATACATACTGTAAGATTTAATTTTTTTTGGTCTTGTGTGCTTGTTTAGGGTGGTGATGGTACTGGGGAAGGATCTCTTTCCATTGATTTATTTGGGATTTTTTTGGGGGGGAAATTTCTTCTCACCAACTAACCCTAACCCTAACCCTAACCCTAACCCTAACCCTAACCAGGGTAGGGTAGGGTTACTTTAACTTGATTACTTTCATTTACTTTTGGATTACTCCAATACCAAATATGCTAATAAAAGACAAACGAAACTAAATATGAATAAAATGATGACTCACAAAACGTGGTAAGCTTTCTCTCCTGGCTTTGATCTCCTTGATCTCCGGCAAAACGAACATGAAATGCGACAGAAACAAAATGAAAATAAATCCAAACAGCTCGCCGACATCATTTTTGCCGTTCCATGTGTTCCGTTACTACAAAATTTAGTCATTTGATTCATATTTAGTTTATTTTATCTTTTATTAGCATATTTTGTATTGGAGTAATCCAAAAGTAATTGAAAGTAATCCAGTTAAAGTAACCCTACCCAACCCTAACCCTAACCCTAACCTCATTTCCTTTTTTCTTATTTTTTTACTTTCTTTTTCGTGTCGAAAGTTAAATGCCGAAAACACATGAATTCCCATCATGCCCTTGTAATCAGATTACTCTCCAACGCCATGTACTCAAGGTTATTTGTGTTATCCATTGGTATTGTTCCATCAAGCCAAAATTTGGGATTATTGCCTGCATGGAAACGTAGTCGGTGTCGCCGGGGGAATTAGCAAGAGGTTGCTTAGCGCTTTTTGGAAGCACGGCACGTTGTTTTGCTGAAAAAATTTGGCGGCGACAAGGCATTCCTCCGAGGTTTCTTTTATCCCGTCTCCAGAGCCCATCCTGCTTCCGGTTATTTATTTGTGCCAATATTCGGAGGAGATTCTTGGCCGGTTTTGCGTTTCCCTGGATGCTGATTCGAATGTTCAAGGTGAAACAGTGTCGGAGTCAGACGCTAGCAAATGTTTTTGCAATTTTTAAAATCCTGGCTGACGGCTCCGAGTTGTTTCCAGATCGTGTGACTACAAAGACGAGCACGTATTTACTACTGCGCCCAAAGAAAACGCAAACGAAGGTTCCGAATGTGTCGTCAAATAACAGCTATACATTAGAGCCGTACTGTGGAGAATGGTGCCAGATTGCAACACAGACATGAGAAGTCATCTTATTGTGTTTTTGTCATAGGTGATTAGGGTTTTTAGTCGGGTTTTCGGTCTTTTTTATTATGAATAGACGAAATCACTCCACATAACAGACATTTGTAAAATGTTGTTTTTCTCCCTGTTGCAAAGAAAAAGTAGACGATAAAAACGTTCCAATATCCATATAGAAGAAACTCTCCCAAAAATATCAGCCTCTGAAAAAAATTATAATAAAAGGAGAACAAATCCTGGCTGACCGCTCCGAGTTGTTTCCAGGTCATGTGGCTACAAAGACGAGCACGTATTTACTACTGCGCCCAAAGAAAACGCAAACGAAGGTTCCGAATGTGTCGTCAAATAGCAGCTAAACATTAGAGCCGTACTGTGGAGAATGGTGCCAGATTGCAACACAGACATGAGAAGTTCTCTTATTGTGTTTTTGTCATAGGGGATTAGGGTTTTGGGTCGTGTTTTTGGTCTTTTTTTATTATGAATAGACGAAATCACTCCACATAACAGAGAATCGTAGAATTTTGTTTTTCTTCCTGTTGCAAAGAAAATGTGTATGACAAAAACATTTCAATATCCATAGAGAAGAAACCCTCCCAAAAATACAAGCCTCTGAAAAAAATGATAACAAAAGGAGAACAAAAATAATTCATGTTAATAAATACGATAAAATTACATTTGCTTAAAAAAAGGGAATCATTTTAAATTGCTACTTAACTAAATGGTTTCCCATGACTGCTCGCATCTTCCAGGTCCATCATACTTTGCCAATGTTTGGTTGGTTTTTTTCCAGTTTTTTATTTTTTTGCTTGTTTTTGTTTTTGTTTTGTCTTTTGGGGGAGTTTTTTTCTTAGACCTTTCTTGTTTTTTGGGTGATACTCTTTTTTCTTTTTTGGGGGGTTGTGGTCATCTTTCAGGTCCATCATACTATGCCAATGTCTGGTTGTTGTTTTTTTCTTGTTTTTGTTTTTGTTTTGTTTTTTGAGGGAGTTTTTTTTAGACCTTTCTTGTTTTTTGGGTGATTTTCTTTTGTATTATTGGGGGGGTCACGGTCATTTTTGTTCAGTTTGAGTCATTTTTTGACAATTTTTTAGGTTGCCGCCTTGTGGTCATTTTTGGTCATGTTTTTTGTTGGGATTTTTTTTGTCCTTTTTTCTGCCTTTTATTATTTTTTTATCTGTTTTTGGAAATATTTTACGGTCGCTTTTTTGTCATTTTTATGTGTGTTTTTTTGCCAGAGTAAATAGGCAAAAATGGTAACTCTTTAATAAAAAAAAGATATTGAATAAAGTACCGTCAAACTAACTGTTTTGCTCCCATTTTTATTATATAAATAATATTGCTAAAAACCGTCTAATCTATCCTCTAGAAGGGCGTCTCAAATGTTTTCAGACGTCACCGGGGTGTTTTGTATTTAGATCGTATGCGTTGTGGAAAAGAGCAGCTTGCCCTTTTCCTCTCTGCCGCTCCTGCAAAAAAAAACAAAAAAAGGGTGCTTATTTAAAGCCGCACTTGTTGAATGTAGCAAAAAAAAATAGCCGCTTGGAATCTGGAATTTACGGAAATGTGTTATTGAATGCTTACTAATGTATAAAAAACCCTCACTTGTCACCATTCAAGATGGCGGAGCGCGCGAGCGCAGCGGCTTCACATGTCTCTCCAGAAAATCTTTTTTGAAACTGGAGTGTCATGCCCAATTTCGTTGTCACAATTTGTCAACCCATTGTGTAACAATGACAATAAAGGTGTATTCTATTCTATTCTACCTCACTAATTGGCATGCTGCATTCTCATTGGCTAAACAGTCTCTCAACTTAGTATTGCAGTACAGTCCTGTATGTACAAGATGATATCATACTTTTCTCAAACAAATGCTGGATACTGTAGAATAACCTCCATCATAAACCATGCTTCACTCTGTCTTTATGTCCGTCCATTCCTGAACAAAGAATATATTTTTGTCCAAACAATTCTGGTCGCTCTGGGATTATTTTTCCCAACGGTGCCATTTTTGATCCGCACTTTTTTGTTTACACGATTCGAAGGTGAGGAAAAAAAAAACGCTAACTGGGATAGTATTACTATCACCAGATATTTCATAATCAGCAAGAAATGTGTCAATCAAATTGAGCACAAAGTGGCAGATGGATGCTTTAATAATGACTATGTTTGTCAAAGGTGTGGCCCCTGGCTGGATGTGGACCCCGAGAAAGTTTTCTTCGGCCCCTGATTTTGGAGCATTATCGTACACAGTAAAAAAACTGTTTTCATATAACACTAGACAAGTACTATATGTTCCTTATCAACACTATTACTGTAGGGTAAATTAAACTATAAATGTGTCTTTTTATGTTATCAATTCAGATTCGCTGAAAGTGATGTGATCTTGTATTCAACCAGCAAGAACAATGTAGGGTCTCCCTGATTTTCTCGTTACGTCTCCTCTAGATAGCAAAACAGCATCTGGCCATCTGTGCTTGAGTTTGAATAACCAGCGTTGTTCTCAAACAGATATATCCTTGTGAAATTGTCTGAGAGAAGCTGGTTTCCTTTCAAGTCACCATTGTTCATTGTGTTTAAACTCATGATCCAGCTGTCTTCAATGATTGATTTTCTCGTCATATCCTGCTTCGCACTTTCACGACTGGAACTGCATAAAAAGGCAGAACAAACAGTGACTAGCACAACTACGGCCGGTGTCCTTCTTGCAAGAAGCAAAATAAGTCTCACTCCGATCCAGACTCAGACTTCTGGGCTGACGGGAAGTGGAGTAAAGGTGAGACGTTTTTGTGGACACGGCCGACAATAGTGGATATATTTTTTTTTCCCACCCTTACCTTTGGAAATATACACTTTTTTCCTTGGATTACTTTCAACGGGCACCCGGACTCTGCAGGTCTGCATTAAATCTTAAGTACCGGTATCATTTTCCGTTCATTTTGCCGGCTGTGTTTTTTGGACTGTATCGGGTATGGGTTAATTTCGTGTTTGTATTGCGTTTTTTCAATGTGGGCGCATGCAGCTAATATACAGGTGCGGCTTGTGTATGTACAAAATCGGTTTTCCTATCGAAATGTGGTGGGTGCGGCTTATAATCAGTTGCGCTCTATAGTCCGGAATTTACAGTATATCCAATTGAGATGCTATGGTGTGACCTTAAACGGGCAGTTCATGCTAGAAAACCCTCCAAAATGTCAAGGAACAGAACAAGGACTCGGATCCAATAGCGTCAGTTAAAGGCTTTATTGTGACAAGATTCGGTGGAGCAGGCTTGGGACGTCGAGCCTTGGCAGTGGAAAGCCTCTTGGGACGATATGGCAACTCCGTGGTGAAAACGCGTGGCGAAACGTAGCAGGTAAGTCGGTGGCCGGGGCGGAAGAGTAATCGTAAACTTTTAACAGACAAGGGTCAGGCAACGAGAATCAGACTTGGAATATACATGGGCTTGTGGTACCTTGAATGTTGGAGGTTCACTCAGGAAATGAGGAAGACACTCGAACGTCCATCTCTGGACGCTGACAGCTTATGTAGTAGACTTCCACCAATCAAGAGATCGCGTTCCAGCACACCAGCTGATTACCTCAGGTGACTCCGGTTAGGTAATCACGACAGAACCCCCCCCTCAAGGGACGGCTCCAGAAGTCCCCCAGGGAAAAATAAAAATAAATCCAAACACGTCACATGGCAACACCGGTAATCCAAGGGAAGAGAAAAAAAAAAAATTTCACAGGCCAGCTACAAATAATCCCCCAAAACCCAAAATACATCACCAATAATCCAAAATTGGAGGGCCCAGAGGTCGTCCGATGAACCCTCAGAATTCTTCCGAGTGGATAGAGGCCCCTTCGTCCGCATCTGAAGGGGTGGTAGCGGGTGGGTCTGCCGGTGGAAGAGCAGCAGCGTCAGACCTACGACGACGACCACGGCGTGGTGCTGGTTGGTCAGGATGCAGTTGATGGAATTCTGCCACAAGAGATCGGTCCAGGATCTGCCTGCTGGGAATCCATGATCTCTCCTCCGGACCATATCCCTCCCAATCGACCAAGTACTGGAAGCCCCGACCCCTGCGTCGGGAGCGGAGCAGGCGGCGCACTGTATAGATAGGCTCCCCGTCCAAGGAGCGTGGAGCTGGGGGAGGAGGTGGAATGGGTGCCAACGGACTCTGGCTGACGGGCTTGATTCGGGAAACATGAAACGTGGGGTGCACTCTCATAGATCTTGGTAGACGGAGACGGACTGCTGAGGAGTTGATAATTTTTACTATAGGAAATGGGCCAAGATACCGAGGAGCCAGTTTCCTCGACTCAACCTTCAGTGGAAGATCAGCTGATGCTAGCCACACCTTCTGGCCCACCTGGTACTTCGGAGCAGGACTCCTCCGTCGATTAGCTCCAACGGCATGAGTCTTGCTAGCCCGAAGGAGTGTGGCCCGAGCACGAGCCCAAGTTCGCCGACAGCGACGTGCATTCGCCGTAGCTGACGGGCAGTTTACTTCCTCTTCTTGACTAGGGAACATAGGGGGTTGGTACCCATACACACACTGGAAGGGGGACATTCCAGTGGATGAGCTAACCAAGGAATTGTGAGCATATTCCACCCATGCCAATTGCCGAGCCCAGGACAACGGTTCGCTAGAGACCATGCAGCGAAGTGCCGTTTCCAAATCTTGGTTCACTCGTTCAGACTGCCCATTGGATTGAGGGTGGAACCCTGATGAGAGGCTGACAGAGGCACCCAACAGACGACAAAACTCCTTCCAAAACGCGGATGAGAACTGGGGACCACGGTCAGAAACAATGTCCAGAGGGATGCCATGGAGGCGGAACACATGCTGCTGGACTATCATTGCAGTTTCCTTGGCGGAGGGGAGCTTCGGTAGTGCCACGAAATGGACCATCTTACTGAATCGGTCCACGATAGTTAGTACAGTCGTCATCCCCTCGGATACTGGCAACCCCGTCACAAAGTCCAAGGAGATGTGGGACCATGGGCGGCGGGGAACCGGAAGTGGATGTAACAGACCGGCCGGACGTTGGTGGGATGTTTTGTTCTGGGCGCACACTTGACAGGCGGAGACATATTCCCTAACGTCCTTGGCCATGGTAGGCCACCAGAAGCGTCGGGACAAGAAACTGTGAGTCCGAGCCGACCCCGGATGGCAAGAAAAGTGAGAATTGTGCCCCCATTGGAGGACCTCGGACCGTAAGGGTTCGGAGACGAATAGTCGACCCTCGGGACAGGAGCTGGGGCCCGCCTGATCGGGTATCGCCTCTCTGACTCGGGACTCGATATCCCAGGAGACTGCTGCCACCATACAGGAAGCTGGAAGGACCGTTGCGGGACCCTGAGGTGTGTCATTGGAATTCTGGAATTGTCGGGAGAGCGCGTCGGGTTTCACATTTCGAGATCCGGGTCTGTAGGACAGAGTGAAGTTAAAGCGGGTGAAAAACAGGGCCCAACGTGACTGGCGAGGATTGAGCCGCTTGGCCGATCTAATATATTCTAAGTTCTTGTGGTCAGTCCAAACTATGAACGGCACCGTTACCCCCTCCAACCAATGCCGCCATTCCTCCAGGGCTAGCTTGACGGCCAACAACTCACGATCCCCCACGTCGTAGTTGCGTTCGGCCGGGGACAACCGCCGGGAAAAGAAGGCGCACGGGTGCATCTTCTGGTCCTTGTCCGACCGCTGGGACAGGACAGCACCCACTCCCACATCTGAGGCGTCCACCTCCACTACCAGTTGGCGTGCAGGGTCCGGTACCTGGAGTATGGGGGCCGTAGAGAAATGGGTTTTTAGACGGTTGAAAGCTGCATTAGCCTCGGAAGACCACCGAAATGGCTCTCTAGGACTGGTAAGAAGCGTGAGGGGAGCTGCCACCGAACTGTAGTTCCTGATGAACCTCCGGTAGAAATTGGCAAAACCAAGGAATTGTTGGAGCTTTTTCCGAGACTCAGGGACAGGCCAAGAGGTGACTGCTGATACCTTGGCAGGATCCATCTGAAGGGTCCCCTCCGCCACGATGTAGCCCAGGAACGAGACTGTCTTGGCGTGAAACTCGCACTTCTCTGCCTTAACAAATAAAGAGTTCTCTAGGAGACGACGGAGAACCAGCTGGACATGTTTTCGGTGTTCATCGAGGGACTTTGAGAAAATCAAGATATCGTCCAGATACACAAAAACAAAACGATTAAGCACATCTCGTAAAATGTCATTTACCAAAGATTGGAAAACAGCTGGAGCATTGGTTAATCCGAACGGCATTACCAGATACTCGTAGTGACCGTTGGGTGTGTTGAATGCCGTCTTCCACTCATCACCCTCCCGGATTCGGACTAAGTGGTAGGCGTTGCGCAGATCAAGTTTAGTGAAGACCGTGGCCCCCTGTAGAAGCTCAAAAGCAGAGGCAAGCAGCGGCAAGGGATAGCGATTTTTAACCGTGATTTCATTAAGGCCCCGATAATCTATACAGGGCCGGAGTGACCCGTCCTTTTTTCCCACAAAAAAGAACCCCGCCCCAGCAGGAGAAGAGGAGGGTCGAATGATACCAGCCGCCAAGGCATCGGAAATGTATTCCTCCATGGCCTTCCTCTCGGGAACGGACAAGGAGTAGAGGCGGCCCCGAGGAGGAGCAGACCCCGGCAGGAGATCAATTGCGCAGTCATAAGGCCTATGAGGGGGCAAGGAAGAGGCCTTAGCTTTACTGAAGACCTCCTGTAGGTGGTGGTAACAGGCTGGGACCTTGGACAGATTGGGTGGAGCCCTCGTGGAAACAGGATGATTTGGGTAAGGAGCGGCTTGCAGACAGGTTTGGTGACAGTCCATGCCCCATTCAAGTATCGACCCAGTGCGCCAGTCGAAATGGGGGTTGTGTTGCACCAACCAAGGATGACCCAGGACAAGGGGTTGGTTAGGGGAGTGGAGTAAGTGAAATCGGATCTTCTCTCTGTGATTTCCAGACAACTGTAGTTCAATGGGTTCCGTTATTTGAGATACGGTGCCTAATAGGCGGCCATCCAAAGCCCGAGCTGATACCGGGTTAGGAAGGGTTTCAACAGGTATCCCCATCTTGTGTGCGAGTGACAAATCCAGGATATTTGTTTCAGCACCAGAATCGATGAGGGCATGGAAGGGTTGAGATGTACCGGAAATAATGAGATTTGCCCGGAGAACAGGTCTATCAGTCTTGGGGGACGATACTAAAGCTGAGCTCAATCGGATGTCCCCTATATCCGACGAGCGTTGGCTTTTAACGGGCAATTGACCACCCTATGTCCCTGGCCGCCGCAGTAATAACATAGCCGTTCAGTACGCCTTCGCTGGCGTTCTTCGACGGAGAGAAAGGTGCGGTCCACCTCCATCATCTCATGAGGTGCGGTAGAATTGGTTGGGGGGTTCGGTATCTTACTAATGTCTTGACTTAGCCGGGTGATGGGTTGGCTGGGATCTTCTCTCTCTCTGCGTCTTGCCTGAACCCTACGGTCGATCCGGGCGGTCAGTTCGATAGCATTGTCAAGAGTTACCGGAGGAGCGTGGGAAACCAATTCGTCTTTGATATAACCGGACAAGCTATGGAGGTAGGCGTCGACCAGCGCCTCTTCGTTCCAGTGACTCTGGGCTGCTAGTGTGCGAAAGTCAATGGCATAGTCGGCAATGGAGCGTCTCCCCTGGCGAATGTTCAAGATTGAACGAGCAGCATCGACTGATGAGGCTCCAGAATCAAAAACTTTAATCATCTCCTGGCTTAGCAAATTAAAAGAGGTGCATGCTGTCGCCCCCCGTTCGTATTCTGCCGTTCCCCAAAGGCGGGCTCTGCCAGTCAGATGATTTATCACAAAAGCCACCTTCGCCTTTTCGTTCACAAAGGCTCGCGGTTGTAGATCAAAAATTAGTCGGCAATTTATAAGAAAGGGGCGGACCTGGGCGGGCTCTCCACTGAATCTCTCTGGCGAACCTACTCGTGGTTCAACACTGCCGACCTGATCAGAAAGGGGCGGAACTGGATCTTGTGCTCGTGTTGCCGGGGGAGCTTCGCACTGTTCAAAAAATTCTTGGTGACGTCGTACTTGCCGGACTAGTGTGGATACGTCGTGGACGATCTGTTGTATTGCGCCTTCGGTGTGTTGTAGGCGCTGTAGCGCGGATTCCTGTTCGGCATTTCCGCATCTCTCAGAGGTGGGACGAACTGTCGCTGGATCCATGCTTTGGTTCGAGTGTTCTGTCAAGGAACAGAACAAGGACTCGGATCCAATAGCGTCAGTTAAAGGCTTTATTGTGACAAGATTCGGTGGAGCAGGCTTGGGACGTCGAGCCTTGGCAGTGGAAAGCCTCTTGGGACGATATGGCAACTCCGTGGTGAAAACGCGTGGCGAAACGTAGCAGGTAAGTCGGTGGCCGGGGCGGAAGAGTAATCGTAAACTTTTAACAGACAAGGGTCAGGCAACGAGAATCAGACTTGGAATATACATGGGCTTGTGGTACCTTGAATGTTGGAGGTTCACTCAGGAAATGAGGAAGACACTCGAACGTCCATCTCTGGACGCTGACAGCTTATGTAGTAGACTTCCACCAATCAAGAGATCGCGTTCCAGCACACCAGCTGATTACCTCAGGTGACTCCGGTTAGGTAATCACGACACAAAATGGCAGATTTGAAACAATTTTGCAAAGAGGAATGGGCCAAAATTCCTCCACTGCGTTGTGAAAGACTCATTACCAATCAGGGAGCAATTACTTTTTTCACATAGTGCCAGATAGTTTTTTTTTTTTAAATTGTGCCTCAGTAAATGGAATCAACATTTCCAAACTGCATTTTGTATTTTGTTGTGTTGTCTCTGTGTGATATTAAAATAATTTTGATGATCTGAAACCTGAGTGATTAAAATGCAAAAAAACACAGAAATCAGGTAGAGAGGAAATAATTACTCCCGGCACTGTGAGGGACTCACTTTCCTGGAACTGTTTGAGTATCAGTGTGAGGCGCTACGCTAACCATTATTAGCACAATAGTAGCAACGGGTAGCAACATCCGAAGAATCCAAAACGGGCATCCAGCCGTGTGTGGTATTTTTGTCTCGCCGTCTTGTTCGCCGATAAGAAATGGAATAACGCCGGCAAACGCTTCCCTCATGCATAATTCAAACCTGCTGCGGAAAACTTTCTTTCTTCACGGTGTTCTGCTTCAAATTTTACTGTTATTTTTGTTTTTCGGTCTGGATCAAAATATCACGTCAACATCAAATCATTGGGGGTGGTTTGCATGTTGTCCACAGACAGGGTTGGGTAGGGTTACTTTAACTGGATTACTTTTGGAATACTCCGATACCGAATATGCTAATAAAAGACAAAAGAAACTAAATATGAATAAAATGATGACTCACAACACGTGGTAAGCTTTCTCTCCTGGCTTTGATCTCTTTGATCTCCGGCAAAACGAACATAAAATGCGACAGAAACAAAATGAAAATAAATCCAAACAGCTTGCCAACATCATTTTTGCCGTTCCATGTATTCCGTTACTCGCCAAGCCTGCGCAAAATTTAGTCATTTAATTAATCGAATATGGCCGAGTTAGCCGAATTAGTGTCGCTCGAGTCTCTGTCATGCCTCCTCTCTCGTTCTCTCGCTTTCTTCTCCCGGCCCACGTTTTTCCGCAAGCTGGTGTGCTGGCTCCTCCCATGGGCGTGACAGGGAAGCCCCCACGTGGGCTGCTCCATCTCAGAGAAGAGCGTCCTGATGTCTGAAAAACCTCAAAAACAACACCGAGCGTCATCAGGGCCTTGCTCTCAAAACATCGCCCGCCGTCCCGCGTCAGAGTCCTGTTATCAGCGGAACTAGACAAAACATTCTGCATTCGGATCAGCGTGACCTGTCATTGAACTTAATCCTACTCGGTGGAAATCTTCATTGCACTCAACAAATGTAGCTTGTATTCCATCGTATAAAATATTTTATAGTCCAATGTATAAAATCCTTTACCGTGTAAAAACGGAGATTCGCAGACGGACCAACAAAAGGGGACTGTCATGACAGCGTTTGAATACTGACAGGGAGCCAATTGGTCAACAAGCTTCAGCTGGCGCCAATTGGTCGCCCTGGCAACTGTGATGTATTCTTCTTGTTTGCAATATTTGTTGACATTTTTAAAAAAACAACTCTGCTCACACCGTAATTTAAGACCATTATTTACGAAAAAAAAAATCTTAAGTAACTGCGGGAGTGGTATAATTGTTAATATGGGACTATGTGATTCCATAGATATTACGAAATTGTCAAACAGTGAAATAAAATATGCAGAAATGTTGAAGGAATGAATGAATGAAAACTTTATTCGGACATCAAAATAAAACCAGAGAAAAAACAATCACTCAACAACAAAAAAAGTTACATAATATGTTCGAAAAGGGGCAGTAAGAAGCAAAATGCTTATATTACCTACCCCTTCATCTTCCCCACCCAATATACAAATGATATAACAACAATTGAATCCCGGCTCATCCGTGTTACATGTCGAACTGTCCTTGGGTAAGACACTGAACCCCTAATACCCCCAATAAGCTGGTTAGCGCCTTACATGGCTGCAAGGCCGCTATTGGGAAATGTGGAGCAAATTGTAAAGCGCTTTGGGAAGTCATTGACTTGAAAAGCGCTATATAAATGCAGACCATATCATTTCATTTCATTTAATTTCATAATGATATTAAAAATAACAGTTATGATACAAGAATAGCAACAACAACACAAAGTTAACTAGACGCACTATTCCCAATCTCTCGTATCACTCATACCCCATTTTCTTCATCTCCTATTCCGCCAGTAATGTTTTTTTGAATTTAAATTTGAACAAGTCAATATTTGGACATTGTTCCAAAGTTTGACTCCACACACAGACACACACATACTTTTCCTGGTGGTTCTCACCTTTGGGATTATGAATTCACTACTGTTTACTGAGTTACAATTTCCCTCTTTCTGAATGAATAATTTATGGATGGTTACTAGCACTATGTTTTTGTTGTTATGCAGTGATATTAGCTTTTGTCCGTTTTTTTTGTTGAATTGTGTCTTAAAATATACGGTGTGGCTCTCATAAAATGAAATCTAGATATTTTGCTTTCATGGCTCATTATCTGATTAGCTACACCGCTTTACCTCAGTAGGGTCGCGGGGGTGCTGTAGCTCATCCCAGCAATCATTGGGCAGTGGGCAGGGGACACCCTGAACTGGTTGCCAGCCAATCACAGAAAAATAAAATTAATATAGAAATTGAAAAAAAAATCAATTTCAACACATGACTTGGGATTGAATGCAGCCGGCTCCTGGCCAATTAAAGCGGCTCCCTTAATTTTTCATCTAAATCAGGATTAAAAAAATAGTTTCCCTTCTTTATCAGACTGCTTCTAAAACGTTTTTTATACATGTAATTCGGGATTAAATGAAGCCAGCTCCTGGCAGAGTGAATCATCTCATCTCATCTCTCATTACCTGCACCGCTTATCCTCAGTAGGGTCACGGGGGTGCTGGAGCCTATTCCGGCAATCATCGGGCAGTGGGCAGAGGACACCCTGAACTGATTGCCAGCCAATCGCAGGGCACACAGGGACAGACAACTCACTCGCTCATTCACACCTAGGGATAATTTAGACCGGCCAATTCACCTGAAATGCATGTTTTTGGAATGTGGGAGGAAACCGGAGTGCCCGGAGGAAACCCACGCAAGCACGGGGAGAACATACAAACTCCGCACAGGAAGTCTGGAGCTGGATTCGAACCCACGCAGGAGGTTCCCAAGACATGAACTGTGCCGCACATGCGCTAACCACTGCGCCGCCGTGCTGCCCTTTCATGGCTATTCGAGTCAAAAAGGTTCCCGACCCCTGATCTTGATCCAAGTTCGAATGAAGGTCAAACTAGGGCCTGGCTCCGTGTTAGGATCCTCCAGGTTCTAGCGAGGCGCTCGGCAGTTAATATGAGTTAATGAATTGAATGCGTGACTGCGCTCAGGTTGCGGTGGAATACGGCATTTAATCCGCTGAGTGCCTTAATGTAATGAGTCAGCTCGGCTTAATGGAGAAGGTTTGACGCTGGTGGAGATCCCGAAAAAAAGAAAAAAAAAAGAAGAGCCCTGCTATCCGTCTTGGAGATTTGATAAGAAAATACGAGTGGCGGCGCACGATAGCGCAACGCTATTTAATCGTGTTATCTTGTTGCTTCGGGCTGACCAAGCTTTTTCTTTCAAATAGAGACAAGCGTGTTTACAGGGGGGATGCCAATCTGCATGATTCCATGAATGCATGTTAAGTGTAAAAAAAAATTGAAATACACAGTGACGAGAAAAAGTATTTGCCCCCTTCTTAATTACCGTATTTTCCGCACTATAAGGCGCACCTAAAAGCCTTTATTTTTTTCAAAAGCTGACCATGCGCCTTATAATACAGTGCGCCTTATATATGGATCAATATTAAGTCGCAAAGTCTTGCAACTAAGGCAAGCAGCCGCCGACTCGATTTTCTCCCGAAGGCGAAGTCGTCCGCGGTGTATGCTGGGATTTATTTACCGGCGTTTCATTGGCTAACCAATGTGTCAATCATCATTTGAATCAGTCACTATTGGCTAGAGTTATTCAGAGGTAAAAGGGGCGGATTCCTTTTGATCATTTACAGCACAGGTGTCAAACAGGCGGCCCGCGGGCCAGATCAGGCCCGCTAAGGGTTTGAATCCGGCCCGCGAGACAACACTCAGAGAAGCGCAAGAGAAAAACAAGCTGCAGGTTGAAATATGTCAACTTGCCAAAGCCAGGTGCCTCGAACAAAGACACTGTACTTGTATTTCTTTCTTTCTCTCTCTCTCTCTCTCTCTCTCTTTGCCACCCCTTTTCTCCCACTCCCTGTCTCTGTCTCTTTCACTCTCTGTGTCTCTCTTTTTCTCTTCCTTTGTTGCTCTTTGTTTCTTTCTCTCTCTGTGTCTTTTTAACTTATTTTGCTCTAACTTCCTTTTTTTCTTTTCTCTCTTTTCTCTTTCTCTCTTACTACCCTTCACGCTTTCTTTTCGCTTTTCTCTCACTCTGTCTTTCTATTTCTCTTTGGATTTCTTTCTTCCTCCTCCTTTCTTTTCCCCCTCTCTCATGACTTTTTATCTTGTTTGTTTCTCACGCTCTCTCCCCCTCTCTCTTTTTCTTTCTTTGTCCCGCCCTCTCTCCTTTTCCCTCCCTCTTTCTCTTGTTTCTTTATCCCTCTTTTTCTTTCTCTTTAATCTACTAGTCCGGCCCCCGACAGAATGTTTGTTCTATCGTGTGGCCCCCGAGTTAAAATGAGTTTGACACCCCTGATTTACAGGCTCGCATAGGCTAAAGGGGCAAAACAAAGCCTGCAATTGGCTGAAAAAGATGAATGTGAATAGCATGTTGGGTTGCACTACGGCATAAAGAAAACATGTTTTACTATTCTGTATTCGTTAATATTTTACTCTCCTGGATTTACTACAATCACGGTTGTGAGAAGACCATGGTTACGTATCATTATTGAACGTGATGGCTGCAAGAGAACTTAGGTGAGCTATGCGGCTTTATATTTTCCCGGTATCTTGTTTTAGAACGATCTTGATGTTTCTGTCTATTTTTAAACTAAATTCAATTCAAAGTGTTTATTGTCATATGCACAGTAAAGAACCCTGTTTCCCTGCACAATAAAATTCTTACTTTGCTGTCCACACAGTTGCCAGCAAAAAATAAAATGGAAACTAAGAAATGTTTGTTTGGTGACATGGTACAGACACCGTTTCCGTACATGTCTGAGACACGTATTTGCTTCTTTGCAAGCTTTGGGAATGTTAAGGGGGTAATAAGTTGGACTGAACTATCTGACTGTTTTGCCGACGTTCCCATTGTAACGCCTTATAATCCGGTGCGCCTTATGTATGGAAAATATAGGACCAAAAACTATTTTTTGGGGGGTGCGCCCTATCACCCGGTGCGACTTATAGTGCGGAAAATACGGTACTATATTTTTTGTGTATTTATCACTTACACATATTTAATATCATCAAACCAATTTTAATATCACCCAGAGATAACCTAAGGAAATACAACATTGTCATGATTACTGATGTGAATAACCTGTTCCCCAACTGCCGCGGGTTCTGATTGCTCCCTGTCACTATTTAAACTCAGTCCTATTTGTCCCCTGTTGTCAGTCCATCTACAAACCTCTGTGTATACTAGGCAAGCCTTTTTTTGACCCTGACTCCCGCCTGTCCCGTTTTAGCTCCCATTGGTCTCAGGCTACGACCTGATTTGATCCCAACCACGTCTGCTCTATTGTCCCGGCTTACAACCTATTTTTGATTCCGATTAAGTCTACTCTCCAGTCCTGGCTTATGACTCATTTCTGACCAAGACCACGTTTTTGCTCTCCCTGTCCCGGCTGTCTACCTGTTTTCCGTCCCTGACACCGCGATCGGCCACTACGGAAGATCCACTTCCGTATTCGGATCACAATCCGATTGCGAGAGCGACTTGCTTCCCGCGTCCAGCGGGTATCGGATCGCGGGCGCTGCCCTTCGTTTTCCTATATCTCAATACAATTGTGAGAAACGTTACGCGATTGGGTCTACCCTGTGTGCTGATCGTGACAAAAATGCAGTTTTGAAATCTTAAATCCCTTGTTAAATTAGTAAAGTAACTGTGACAAGCCATTTCCAAGGCTGTAGGGCTCCAGTGAACCACTGTCAGAGCCATTATCCACAAATGGAGAAAACTGGGAACAGTGGCAAAACTTCCCAGGAGTGGTAGACCAACTAAGATTACTCCAAGAGTGCGTTGACGGCCAAAAGAATCTTCAAAAACATCCAAGGAACTGCATACCTTGCTGGCCTCCATTAAAGTCACTGTTCATGACTCCACTATAAGAAAGACCCTGGCGAAAAATGGAACCCATGGGAGAATTCCCAGCCAAAAGTATTGCTGTTGCAAAAGAACACAAAAATTCGTCTTACATTTCCCAAAAAGCATCTTGATTATCCTCAAAACTTTTGTAGAAACATTTGATGCACTTATGAGTCAAAACTTGCACATTTTGAATGGTGTGCAACCCGTTACTGGAATCGATCTGTGCCATTAATGTCATGAACCGGAACCTGGAGGAGAACCCAAATGCGTGACGTTTCTCACACAAGCTTTTATTTTAAGGGAAATGGGCAGTCATGCACGTTAGGCAGCGGTCTGGCGTGGAATGACAGGAAGCCAGCGGCCGACGAGATCGATACCAATTGCACGAGCAGATATCGGACAGATGGGGTCGATGCTGGACAGGACGGGACAGAGAGGATTGATATCAAACACTGGATATCGAAATTAAACAGGGCAAACTAGACAGGAACGAAACGGAAGATTGATATTAAACAGGACAAAATGGACAGGAAAAATACCAGACAGGAAACCAGCAGGAAAACCGGACAGAGTCAAAACTCACGTATTTTAGGTGCAGAGGTTCGTTGACGGACTGACAAAGGGTGAGTGAGAGCACTGAGTTTAAATAGAAGGAAAGCCAATCTGTTAACAAGCCGCACCTGTTGCCCCACGGGCGGGGCCAATTGGGCGCCATGGCAACCGTTATAATGGGAGATACGTTTTGCCCAAAAATAATCGTTTTGGCAAATGATGGACTGTTAATTTTTTGTTGTTTGTTTTTGCCGAATAACACAGGACCTTAGGTCAAACTGAGCCAAGTATTCTAACTCGAACTTGGGTTATTTTCTAACAAAATGCACTTTCTAACATTCTTAAGAAAAACATGGGTCCAAAAACGGGGATAACCCAATACTTAATACTCAATTCGAGCCATTTACCTAGTTTTTTTTTCTTTACATGAAAAAAAACGTCATTTCTTTGGCTATTTGTCTTATCTAAAATCAAAATTCTTTTTTACAAACACACTCAACATAACCCATTTTTGGGGTCTTATGGACCCAATTTGGGTCATTTTTAACCCAACTATATTAGGGTAAAGGATAGAAGTTGATTAGTTTAGGTTCTGAAATACAGCCAACCTTCATTTCTTACATACCAAAAAGAAACCCAGTGAAATTGGGTTGTTGGGTTGGAGCTCATCCACAAATAGCCAGCGTTGCGTTTACTGCCTCGCGATTCCGTCCCCTAAACTTTTGGAGTTTTTGGATGCAGAAATGTGGAATAACTGGAGACGGAATAGAGGTTTTAGAGTGTGTAGACAGAAGCTGATTCGGCGCTTCTTGTGTTGAGCTGCCAAAATATGAATCAGCAACTCGGAATCTTCGGGAAGAAAATCGCTTACTGTAAATACTTTTGCCAGAAGTAGAAAAGAGAAAAATTGATAGTTTGGAGAGAGAACACTTATTTATAACCTAATCTTCTCTGTTCCTTTATCTTCTGGGCATTTTTTTACCTCACTGTGAATGTGTGAACCTGGAGTGTCATGCCCAATTTCACTGTCACAATATGTTAACCCATTATGTAACAATGACAATAAAGGTATATTCTATTCTATTCTATTCTATTTGTAATATATATTAGAATGTCTAATAGCCGGGCAGCACTGCGCCGCAGTGGTTAGCGCGTGTGGGGCACAGTTCTAAGGTCTTGGGAACCTCCTGTTTGGGTTTGAATCCAGCTACCGGACTTCCTGTGCGGAGTTTGTATGTTCTCCCCGTGCTTGCGTGGGTTTCCTCCGGGCACTCCGGTTTCCTCCCACATTCCAAAAAGCATGCATTTCAGGTGAATTGTGAATGAGCGAGTGAGTTGTCTGTCCCTGTGTGCCCTGCGATTGGCTGGCAACCAGTTCAGGGTGTCCCCTGCCCACTGCCCGATGATTGCTGGGATGGGCTCCAGCACCCCCGCGACCCTACTGAGGATAAGCGGTGCAACTAATGAGATGAGATGAGATGTCTTATAGCCTAAATAGAATCATTTTTTGTAATCAGTTTTTTATTTTTTCGGAATTATATTTCTTCCTTTATTTTATCAGTAGTTTTATTTTGTAGCAGGAAGTGGCCTTGAAACATCATCAGATGTCTTTAGTTGTATCTATTTTATTATTTCAGGTTTGTTTTATTCGGTAGCATTGAACATCAGCACATCAATTCTGGTTAGAACAGGGGTCTCAAATTGCAAACTACGGAAGCTCAGAATGACCAATAATCCCCTTTTGCAAGGTTCGTTTTGGGGGATACCCCTAGCAGCAAGATGGTCGACACTGAGCTACCGCGAGGGCAGTAGTTCCCAAAGTGGGCGGTACTGCCCCCCTGGGGGCGGTGGAAAGATCTGGGGGGGCGGTGAGGAAGAAGGGGGCTGTAGGGGGGCGTTAGGGGGGCGGCAGTCCGAAGTTGAAGTCAGAAGTTTGAACGTTTGTTTGACGATTTGTACACAACACGTTAGGGCTGGGCAGCACGGTGGCACAGCGGTTAGCGCGTGTGCGGCACAATTCTGAGGTCATGAGATCGAACCTCCTGTGTGGAGTTTGCATGTTCTCCCCGTGCTTGAGTGGGTTTCCTCCGGGCACTCCGGTGTTCCTCCACATTCCAAAAACATGCATGTCAGGTTAATTGGCCGGTCCAAATTGTGAATGAGCGAGTGAGTCTTCTGTCCCTGTGTGCCCTGGGACTGGCCGGCAACCTGTTCAGGGTGTCCCCTGCCCACTGCCCGAAGATAGCTGGGATGGGCTCCAGCACCCCCGTGACCCTACTGAGGATAAGCGGTGGATGGACGTTAGGGTTGCACGATTAACCGAAATCGAATCGACATCGCAATGTGACATAGTGTGGTTGTGAAACCGCAAAGCACTGCATTTTTTTCAAGGTTTTGTAGTGAATCCTAGAGTTTTGGCCAACCACAATTGTTTCTGTTTGAGTTTTAAAGGTTCGACCAATCAGAGGCAAGTTTTGATAACAGCACAAGCCAATAAACACAATTCAAAGTTTGCAAGCATCACACTATGCCACACCCACCGTCTGAGCTCATTGAGTGTCATGGCGGACTCTGTAAACATAGTCCCAGAGTCAAGAAACGAGAAGGAAACAAAGCTTGCTGCGAAGAAGGGCGGTACATCACTTGTTTGGACCTATATCGGTTTTGTCCAAGCAGACGTGGAACAGAAGGAATTCCCTGGGGGGGCCAAAGGTTTGGGAACCATTGCGCTAGGACGCTAGCTATGTCAAATAATTACAAATTTCCTGAAAAAATATGATAAGTTGTGTATTTTTGCTATTATTCAAATTAATATTGTTTTATTCACCACCAGGAGGCACTAAATAATACACACTATCCCTTTAGTGGTTTATTGTTTGCAACAAAATCGACTATTAGTAGAAAAAATGTGAATAATAAATTGAGAAATAACAAAATGACATTTTCTTAGTTCTTGTAAATAAGTTTTCCTGTTTTCCTAACGTCATTCTTCTGTGCCCCCTCACCCTGTTCCAGGTTCCTCACCCGATGGGAGCGCTGACGTTCTACCGATACGAGCAACCCATCGTGGACTACTGCCAAGCGCATCAACCCCTGCGCCTCAACATGGCCTACGAGGGGCCCCCGCAGGTCCTGGAGGGCCTGGAGGACCTCGGACCCTGCGATCGGGCCCCCATACAGACAGTGGCCTTGCCCGCCGTCCCCGCCCCCGCCGTGGGGCCCCCGGGGCCCCGCTCCCCCCCGCCGGCGCTCAGGCCCACCACGGAGGCCCCAGGCAGCACCGGGACGCTTAAATTCGGACGCTAGCTCGCCGGAATCCGGTCTCTGGTGCTCTGTGACTCGGAAAAATGGATTTGGGACCACCGAGATCGGTGAGACACACAATCGGAGATAATAGATGAACTGGAGACGGTCCTTTTGGGGGTTTAGCCAGGACAGTGCATGCGTTTAGGACAGAAGGACAGGGAAATCCGTCTTTTTCAAGCGTAACAGGGTTTATGTCCAGCAATCGTCCACACATGCAAATTTCTCATATTTCTCGCCAAGGTGGAAAATTCCACTAACTCCAGCTTTTTTTTTTCGTAGGACATTTTCCTCAAGCTCCATGTCAAGCCAAAGAGTTTTCTGTTTTTTGTTTTGGTTTTGCACGCCTTCAAATTCAATTTTTCAATACCAAACCTCTGAGGTTTGACGGTGAGAAGAATACATATCGGATTTTTTTCCCGTACCGATTCGTCGTCGGGACCGCCCCCCTTGCATACGAGAGCCAATCACAGTCTAGCAAAAAACAAGCGATGTACATAGCCTAGTCTTCGAAAAGTGCGCAAACTCCACCTGATTTTTGTCTGGATTACAAATAAGTTCCGGATCGGGATTGCGCCATGGCCGACCGCGTGGCCACGCCCACGCATTTAGGGGGCGGGGCCAAGCATCACACGGTCACAAGGACAAACTGGGATTGGTGGAGGATCTCCGTAAACAAAAACGGCTGCCGTTGCTCCCCCTGTTTTTGTCTATTTTTCGGAACATGTGGCCACGCCCTATCGGACGAAATGGGCGTGGCCAAGCATCACATGTTCACGAGGACACACCGGGATTGGTGGAGGATCTCCATAAAAAAAAAAAAAATGTCTGCCGTTGCTCCCTGTAGGACCAGAAAGACTGGATTCAAGCGATCCGAGAGACTTTTATTTTGAAAGGAAAAGGAAGTGGGTCTTTATTTATCTTTTGGTTTTTAAGAAAAAAAGACTTTTGGAAGCGTGCAATGATGATGTCAAGACATTTTAAAGATCGAAATTATTTATCATGTACATAGAAAAGTGTGAAGAAGAAGAAAACTCCATTTTGAACAAGTCCGCCATTAAACACGAAGTATTTTTCTATTATTTTTCTTTTAAACGTCGTCCAATCACATTCGATTTACTGCAGGATTTCCTGGTTGTAAATTATTGGGGTTTCAACCAATCCAGAAGAAAAAAACAAAATATTTTTGCCCCCCCAACCCCCTTATTCCCAGTCATTTTTTTCATGAGTATGATTAAATCTTCTCTTTAAAGGGACAGTGTGTGTCATTTAGCGTCACCTGGTGGTAAAAAAAATCAATCATTCATCTGGGAGGTCGCTGGTTCGCGCCTCAGCCGAGTCATACCTAAGACTTATAACATTGGTAAAATGGCGGCGCCCTCTGTTGGCTGCGGCTGCATCGGCTCGCTACAACGAGTCAGGTGTATCGACATTTCGTTCTTACAAAAGAATGACAATACAAAGGAAATTATTATTATTATTATTATATATATTGAAATTGTTCCTTTTTTCTTTCTTCTTTTAGTTTTTTTTCTTTTTATCTATTTTCTTTTCTTTTTCTTTACCCCTTTTTTTCCTTTTCTTTGTTTTTATTTCTTGTTTTGTTTTGTTTTTTCATTTTTGTCCTTCATCTTTTTTTCCTTATATTTTTATTTTTTTCCCAGGTTTTTCCATTTCCCTTTTCCTTTGTTCGCTTACATTTTTCTGTGTTTTTATTTTTTTTCAGTTTTTATTGTTGTCCTCTTTTTCCATGTTTTGTTTTTTTCTGTTTTCTCCTTTTCCTTTCCTCTTCTCTTTTACGTTTCTCTTTTCCTTCATCTTTTCTTTTTCCCTTTCTTTTTTACTCTCCTTTATTTTTTTCTCTTCTCTTGTCTGTTTTCTTTGAAAAATGCTGGGCAAAAAAATAACCTAAGAATGAAAAAATATATTTTTAGCACGACAAAATATAACAGCATCCGGTGGTCAAATATTATACATTGTCCCTTTAAATACCTCAAAAAAAGATTTGCATTATTGATTCGGTACTATTATTTTTCTGTCTTAATATTCCCCAAATGAATGTGAATTAATTAATTAATGGATGAATGATTAAATGAATTAATGAACAGATTAATTAATTTGTTAATTAATTAGTTAATTAATTGGTAAATTAATACATTAGTAAAATAATACATTGATAAACGAATGATCCATCCATCAATACATACGCACTACATACACGCATGACTAAATGAATGAATAAATGAATAAAAAATAAAAAACTACATGAATGAAAGAATGAATGAATACATACATAAATAATCAACTGATTGAATGAATGAATGAATAAATGAATAAATTAATGAACAAACGAACAAACAAATTAATGAATGAATGAATGAATGAAAAACTACATGAATGAATGAAAAAATACATAAATTAATGAACAAATGAATGAACTAATATAAATATAAATGAATGAATGAAAGACTTAAACAATACATAAATGAATGAATGAATGAATGAATTAAAAATTAATTAAAAATACATAAATGAATGAATAAATAAATGAATGAATAAATGAATGAATGAATAAAAAAATAATAAAAATACATAAATAAATCAATAAATGAGTGTGTAAAAAATGAATAACCATGAATGAATGAATGAATTAATAAGAATATAAATGAATGAATAAAAGTATCAAACAATATATAAATGAATGGAGAAATGAATGAATGAATGAGTAAAATAATAATAAAAACTACATAAATAAATAATAATAATAATAATAATAATTTCCTTTGTATTGTCATTCTTTGTAACAATGTACACAAACGAAATGTCGATACACCTGACCCGTTGTAGCGAGCCGATGCAGCCGCAGCCAACAGAGGGCGCCGCCATATTACCAATTAGGTATGACTCGGCCGAGGCGCGAACCAGCGACCTCCCAGTCTCAAAGCGGGCACACTACCATCTAGGCTAAATGAATGAATGCATACAAAATAAATACAAATAAGTGAATGAACGAATGAATGAAAAATACTCAACTGAATGAATCGATAAAAGAATAAATAAATGAATGAATAAATAAAAAACGCGTAAATGAATGAATGAATGAATGAATGGATAAAAAATACTAGAATGAATGAATAAATAAATGAATGAATGAATGAATGAATTAAAAACTAATTATAAATACATAAATGAATGACTGAATGAATGAATAAAAAATAATAAAAAATACATAAATAAATCAATAAATGAGTTTATAAAAATAAATAACCGCGAATGAATGAATTAATTAATAAGAATATAAATGAATGGATAAAAGTATTAAACAGTATATAAATGAATGGAGAAATAAGTGAATGAACGAATGAATAAAAAATATTCAACTGAATGAATAAATAGATAAATGAATAAATAAATGAATGAGTGAATAAATAAAAAAATGCATGAATGAATGAATGAATAAATGGATAAAAAATACTAAACTGAATGAATAAATAAATGAATAAATGAATGAATGAATAAAAAATACATGAATGAATGAATGAATAAAAAATGCATTAATGAATGAATGAATAAATGGATTAAAAAATACTAAACTGAATGAATAAATAAATGAATGAATGAATGAATAAAAAAAGACATGAATGGACGAATGAATGAATGAATGAATGAATGAATGAATAAAAAATACACAAATGAATGAATGAATAAAAAATGCATTAATGAATGAATGAATAAAGGGATTAAAAAATACTAAACTGAATGAATAAATAAATGAATGAATGAATGAATAAAAAAAGACATGAATGGACGAATGAATGAATGAATGAATGAATGAATGAATAAATAAAAAATACACAAATGAATGAATGAATAATTTGATTAAAAATACTAAACTGAATGAATAAATAAATGAATAAATGAATGAATGAATGAACGAAAATACATGAATGAATGAATGATTGAATGAATGAATAAATGAATGAATGAACGAACGAACACTCAAGAGAATACATGAATACATCAATGAATAAATACATAAATGGATGGATGGATGGCTAAATACATGTTATTCCGGTCAGTTTCGGTTTTCTGCTGTTCCTATTGGTCCATTTTCGTTCTCCAAGATAGCTCAAAACTCCGGCATGTCGCCTCATTATTAGCTTTTCTTTTCAAAGTCTCAGCGGGAATCGGAGCTCCCACGTCCGACCGGCCCACGCGGCTTTTCTTTCCCTACGACGGCCTCGCCACAGGGGGCGCCGTTCTCTCTTTTCTTTATTATTTTAATAAGGATTTCATGATTAATAATGTTAAAAAATGAAAAACGATCTACCAGCGGAACGAGAAAATATCCAAATAAGATAATTGGCTATACTTTGGACTCCATTTTAAACGTCATTTGGTTGAAAAGAGGCAAAGTGCTGCTTTCAAAGACTCGACTAGCGTGTAATTACAGGAGACAGCTGCGCTCCGCGTGGAATAAATTGGCAAGTGAGGCAAGAGCCTTGTCCGCCTCCCCTGAGCCCATGTGACCACCGGCCAGGCCGGGGGCGTTACCAGACCTGAGTCCCGATAGGGGGGAGTATCAAACTATTGTTATTATTACTATTTTTTTCTTCTTCTTCATTTATTTTTTCCTTTTCTTTTTTTTTCTTTTTCTGTTTTCCTATTTTAGCGTTTTATTTATTCTTTCATGCTTCTTTATCATTTTTATTCTTTTTTCTTTTTTTTTCCTTTTATGTTTTCTTTTTTCTTCTGTTGTTTTTTTTTCAAGCATTTTTTTTTCCCGTTTTATTTTCTTCTGTTTTTTCTTTTATTCATTCTGTTTTGCTATTTTAGCTTTTTACTTGTTTTGTCGTGCTTCTTGATCATTTTAATTCTTTTTTCTCCTTTTTTTCCTTTTATGTTTTCTTTTTTCTTCTGTTGTTTTTTTTTTCAAGCATTTTTTTCCTGTTTTATTTTCTTCTGTATTTTCTTTTATTCATTCTGTTTTGCTATTTTAGCGTTTTACTTGTTTTTTGTCTTCTTTATCATTTTTATTCTTTTTTCTCCTTTTTTTTTCCTTTAATGTTTTATTTTTTTCTTCCCAGAATTGGTTTCCTGTTTTATTTTCTTCTGCATTTTCTTTTATTCATTATGTTTTCCTATTTTAGCATTTTACTTGTTTTTTTTGTGCTTTATCATTTTTATTCTTTTTTCTCCTTTTTTCCTTTTTTGTTTTATTTTTTTCTTCTGTTGTTTTTTTTTTCCCAGCATTTTTTTCCCGTTTTATTTTCTTCTGTACTGTATTTTCTTTTATTCTTTTTTTTAAAAGCTTCCTACTTTTTTTTCTTACTTTATTGTTTTTTTTATGGTTTTACTCTCTTTTATTGTATTTGTTTCTTCATTTTTTTGAGTCATTTTTCAAATTATTAGACTGCTATCACTAATCTATCCAGTTTTTTCTCGGGTGGGCAGAGCATGTCCATGGGTGGGCACTGCCCAGCACTGCCCCCCTTGGTAACGCCCCTGGGCCACGCCCATTTCGGTTTTGCACTTGACTAAAAATCAAAATCTTAGACTAAAATGTTTTTCCGGCAAAATATCAGATATGAAAAAAAAAATATTGTTTATTTTTAGTTTTATTTCTGTGTTAGCCATTTGAAATGCTATTGCTAACAGTGGACACGCCCATTTACAGCCCAGGTGGTATCGAATCGGCCTGTGTTTTTAAGTGGCATGATATTGAAATGTCAATTATCGGAAATTTTATTCTGAATGTCTGTCGGCCATTTTTAAGTCGATGGACCTACCCGTTTACCGTCCGAGTCGTATCGAATTTAAGATTTTAAATTGAAATAAAAAAGAACCCGTAGTTTCTGTGACATGATATCGAAATATCGGAAATAATGAGGATGTATTATCCATTTTCAATGCTGTTGTTACCATTTCTCGGAAGATGCACTCCAATCTGAAAGTTCGATATCAAAAAACCTTGTCTGTGTTTCATGTGTCGTGATATCAAAATATCGGATATCGAATATTGGAAATTGTCTTTTTGTCTGTCGGCCATTTTGAATGTCATTGTCACAATTCTTCAGTAAACGCGCCCGTTTACAGCCTGACTCGTATCAAATCTAAAGGTAAGAATTGAAAAAAACTAACCTGTGTTTCATGTTTCGTGATATCAAATATCGGATATCGAATATTGGGTATCGGAAACGGTTTTCTTTTTTGTCTGTCGGCCATTTTGAATGCCGTCGCCACGATTTGTCAGTGAACGTGCCCGTTTACCGCCTGAGTCGTACCAAATCTAAATGTAAGAATCGAAAAAACCTAGCCCGTGTTTCATGTTTCATGATATCAAATATCGGATATCGAATATTGGGTATCGGAAACGATTTTCTTTTTTTCTGTCGGCCATTTTGAATGCCGTCGCCACGATTTGTCAGTGAACGTGCCCGTTTACCGCCTGACTCGTATCAAATCTAAAGGTCCGAATAAAAAAGAACCTAGTCTGTGTTTTATGTTTCATGATATCAAAATATCGGATATCGGAAATTGTTTTCTTTTTGTCTGTCTGCCCTTTTGAATGCCATTGTCACAATTTGTCAGTAAAGACGCCTGTTTACTCTCTGACTCGTATCAAATCTGAAGGTCCGAATCCGGTAAACCTAGCCTGTGTTTCATGTTTGATGATATCAAGTATCGGATATCAAATATTGGAAATTTTATTTTTGTCTGTCGGCCATTTTGAATGCTGTAGCCACAGTTTGTCAGGAAACGCACATTTTTACAGCCTAACTCGTATTAATTCTAAAGGTAAAAATCGAAAAAACCTGGCCTGTTTCATGTATGATACCAAAATATCTGATATCGAATATCGGAAATTTTCTTTTTTTTTCTGTCGGCCATTTTGAATGCCATGACCACAACTTGTCAGTGAACGTTCCAGTTTACCGC
The DNA here is from genome assembly GCF_059441175.1 of Urocampus carinirostris. Classification (NCBI taxonomy): domain Eukaryota; kingdom Metazoa; phylum Chordata; class Actinopteri; order Syngnathiformes; family Syngnathidae; genus Urocampus; species Urocampus carinirostris. Next base: position 12,141,639 of record NC_142364.1, read on the forward strand.
CTGACTCGTATCAAATTTGAAGGTCCGATTTCAATGAAAAGTAGCCTGTGTTTCATGTTTCATGATATCAAAATATCGGATATCAAATATTGGAAATTTTCTTTTTTTCTGTCGGCCATTTTGGAAGCTATTAGCACTATTTTTCACTAAATTAGCTTGTTTACAGCCTGACTCGTATAAATTCTGAAGGTCCGAAGCCTGGGTTTCATGTGTCACGATATCGAAATATCGGGTATCACATGAATTTTTTTTCGGACCGCGTCGGCCATTTTTTTTCCATGTCATCGTTACCCTTATAGCCCCGGTCGTATCGAACCTAAAGGTCTGGATCTGTTTCACGTATCGTGATACCAGATACGAAGAAACCAATTTTCAGTCCTTGTCGGCCATTTTAACACCACCTCTAAGATGTAAATACTTGCTGCGTTTTTTTTCTAAATCCGCTTTATTCTTTTTCTTTTCTTCTTCTTCATTTTGATTTTTTTTCTTTTTTCTTTTGTGGAAAACCGGTCCAAATGCAAACTTCTTGGCTCTTTGAGTAAATTATTGTCAGAGAAATGTTTTGTAAAAATTTTGATGATGATTAAAAAAAAAATAAACATATACGCTGGAAAATGTGTCGTTTCGTTTATCGGGGGAGTTTGTGTTTCTCGAATGACCGCTAGGGGGCGACAACAACAACGGTTTGAAGGGTATTGGGAACTGTTGTCAATTTGTCCATGTGTTTTTCTCTTATTTCACATTTTTTCACATGTTTTTGTCAAGACCAGAACGGAGACAGGACCCACTTGCGTTGCGTTTCCCACAAGTTTTATTGGAAGAAAGAGAGAGGGTTGCGCCCGCGATCCGGTGGTTGCTGGACGCGGGAAGCAGGTCGCTCGGACACTCGGATTGCGCTCCAAATGCGGAAGTGGATCTTTCTTGGCGAGCGATGGTGTTGTCGGGGACGGAAAAACAGGTCAGTAGCCGGGACAGGAGAGCAAAAACGTGGTCAGGGTCGGAAGCGAGTCGGAAGCCAGCAAAGGAGAGAAGACGTGGTCGGGGACAAAAAGAGGTCGAAAGCTGGGAAGGGAGAGTAGACGTGGTCAGGATCAAAAACGGGTCGACAGACAGGAGCAAAAACAGGTTGGAGTTGGTGGTTGCTGGACGCAGGAAGCAGGTCGTTCGGACACTCGGATTGCGCTCCGAATGCGGAAGTGAATCTTCCTTGGCGAGCGATGGTGTTGTCGGGGACGGAAAAACAGGTCAGTAGCCGGGACAGGAGAGAAAAAACGTGGTCGGGGTCGGAAGCGAGTCGTAAGCCAGCAAAGGAGAGAAGACGTGGTCGGGGACAAAAAGAGGACAAAAGCTGGGAAGGGAGAGTAGACGTGGTCAGGATCAAAAACGGGTCGACAGACAGGAGGAAAAACAGGTTGGAGTTGGTGGTTGCTGGACGCGGGAAGCAGGTCGTTCGGACACTCGGATTGCGCTCCGAATGCGGAAGTGAATCTTCCTTGGCGAGCGATGGTGTTGTCGGGGACGGAAAAACAGGTCAGTAGCCGGGACAGGAGAGCAAAAACGCTGTCGGGGTCGTAAGAGAGTCGTAAGCCAGGAAAGGAGAGAAGACGTGGTCAGGATCAAAAACGGGTCGACAGACAGGAGCAAAAACAGGGTCGAAAAAGGCTTGCCTAGTGCCAACTGAGGTTCGCAGACTGACTGACAACTGGGGATTGACAGGACTGAGTTCAAATAGTGACAGGGAGCCAATCAGAACCCGCGGCGGTTGGGGCACAGGTGATTCACATCAGTAATCATGACACTCTTTCGTGTAAAACTATCATCAATTGAATTTAGAATTTTAAGGGAATGGTTTTGGTGAGTACAGACTTTTTGTCAAATCTACGAATTTTAGAGGTAATTAAAACAAATCCGATATAACGATTTGTTCAAAAAGCAACAACATTTTCTTTTAAACGAGATTATTTTAGTGGACGTTTCGTCCATTTTTTTAAAATCTAAATTATTTTGGTGGTAATTTTGTTCAAAAACACCCTTTTTTTCTGACAAAATTATTTTGGTGGGGTCTTTCTATTTGTCTAATAAGTACTAACTAATTTGGTGGAGGTTTTTTCATATAATCAAATTAATTTGCTCTTTTACTTTTTGTTTGTTTTTTATTTTTATTTTTCTAACGAAATTATTATGGTGGGATTTTTACATCCATTTGTCGTTTTACTAACCATATTATTTTGCTGGGGTTTTTTGTTTGTTCTGGGGGTTTTGTCCAAAAATTGCCTATTTTTCATCCGATCAAATTCATTTGCTGCTGTTATTTGTCCTGAAAGCCCCCAATTTTTAAACCAAATTTGCATTTGCTGTTTTTTTTGTTTTGTTCATTATTTTTATTTTTATTATGGTGGGATTGTTATATCCATTTGTTGTTTTTCTAACTAAATTATTTTGCTGTTTATTTTTATTTTTTTATTGATTTTGGTCGATAAATTCCCTTTTTTTTGTCCAAGAAGCACAGATATCTTTTTTTCACCAAAATATAGTGGACGTTTTATTTGTTATAAAAGCACCATTTCTTTTGTGAACAAATTAATTTGTGGGGTTTTTTGTTTTGTTTTATTTTATGTCTATTTTTTTCAACCAAATTGGCTCATTTGGTGGCTATTTTTAATGTCTGAAATCACAGTTTTTATCCATCCAAATATATAGCTCATCTCATCTCATTAGCTGCACCGCTTATCCTCAGTAGGGTCGCGGGGGTGCTGGAGCCCATCCCAGCAATCATCGGGCAGTGGGCGGGGGACACCCTGAACTGGTTGCCAGGCAATCGCAGGGCACCAAATATGTATATATATTTTTTAATTTTTCCCCAAAAAATTTCTAGATTCTTACTTTTTGGTCCATAAGCACCCATTGTTTTATTCTATTAAATTAATTATGGTGGGTTTTACGTTCAAGAGGACCCAAATGCTTTTTTTTCTAATTAAATTAATTTTCTCTTGTTTTTATTATTCTGCTTTTCAAACCAAATTATTATGGTGGGATACCTTTTTTAACTAATGATATTGCTGGTTTCATTAAATAATTTAATATGTATTTATTTATTGAGTTATTTATTTATTCATGTTTTAATCTTTTTTAATTTGTTTATTTATTTATTGAGTTATTTATTTATTCATTTTTTAATCTTTTTTAATTTGTTTATTTATTATTTATTATTTATTATTTATTATTTATTATTTATTATTTATTATTTATTATTTATTATTTATTGTTTTGTTTTTGTTTTATTTTATTTTATTTTATTTTATTTTCAAAAAAATCACTCAAATTTCATTTTCAAGCAAATTAATTTGGTGGGGATTTTTTGGTCCAATTGTTCTTTTTCTAACCCAATTTGGTGTTTTGCTTTTGTCCAAAAATCCCCCATATCTGGGAGTCTTTTTTTCTAAAAATTAGAAAAGGAAATCCCAGTAGTTAATTGGTCCACAAACCCAAATTGGTTTAGTTTAACTTAATAAGACTAGTATTTAAATGGGTTATTTAGGGATTTTGAGTTATTCGTGGATCTTCTGAGGATTGGATGAATGGATGCTCCAAATTAAGTTTTACTGATCTTTCTGAAAATGACAATAAATATTCCCGATCTAAATCAAAATTTGACCAAAATGTTAAGCTTTATATCATTATTTTGAATGAAATGAATATTTCTTGTTAAAGTTCCCACATTGAGACTTTCGCATAAAAAGAAGGTTTCCTTCCGCGTGCGTTGCCTTCAAAGACCGTCCGAAATTCAGCTTTTCCCTTTTGGCATTTTCCTTTTGTGGCAGCGTGACCTAAAAGGAGCAGTCCACGTCCACAAATGACACATGAAAATATATATTTATTCTTCTTCTTCTTCTTTTATCCAACCTTCTTTGTGCGTGGTTTCAAAAGATTGTATGACCTTAGGAAAAAAGGAATAAAAAAGAGTCACTTTAGCACTCGAAGCTACAATAAATATTAAAAAAGAGTGCTAAAAAGATCAAGGCCATTTTCTAGGGTTTCTTACTCGATTTTTTTAGGTGAGTGGGTTAGAAAAAATCAGGAGATGGAGGCAAAAAAATAGATCATAACCCAGATTGTTGGGTGAAGTCGTTTTTCCCAATTTTCCCTTTTTCTGCTTTTTTTCCCCTACCTTTATTTTTATGCTTGTTTTTTCATGTTTGCCCCTTTTTTGTTTCTTCTTCCCTATTTTTTCTTCCTTTCGAGAAATAAAAGATTTTGCCCTTCTTTTTGTCTTTCTTTGTGAAATTGGAAGAAAAAGGTTGCTTTTGTAGTTTTCCTCTTTCACTTATTCCCCCCTCGCTTTTTCCTTCTTTCTTTCTTGCTCTCACTGTATTGTTCCTTTTATTTCTCTTTCATTTTCTCTCTCTCTTTTCTTCTTTCTTTCTTGCTCTTCCTTTTTTCCATTCTCTCTCTTGCTTGGACTTTCCATCTGCTGTTCTCTCTATTGTTCCTTTGTTCTTTCTTTCTCTATGTGGTTATTTCTTTGTTTCATTTTCTCCATTATTTTCTCTTTGTCTCTGTTTTCCCTTCTTTCTTTTTTTCCTTTCCTTCTTTTTCTCCCTCTCACTCTTTTCTTCTCTCTCTCTCTCTCTCTCTCTCTCTCTCTCTTGCATTCCCTTGTTTTTTATCTCTCTTTTCTGTCTCTTTATTTCTTCCTCTCTCTCTTTTCCTTGCTCTCTCGCTCTTTTTCCTTCTTTCTCTCACTCTTTCCCTTGTTCTCTCTCTCCATCTCTCTTTCTCTTTCTCTCTATTTCTCTCTCTTTCTCTCTCTCTCCTTCCCTTGTTTTTTTCTCTTTCTCTCTCTTTTTTTCTCTCTCTTTTCTCTCTCTTTTCTCTCTCTTTACTTCTTCCTCTCTCTCTTTTCCTTGCTCTCTCGCTTTTTTTCTTCTTTTTCTCTCTCTTTCACTTGTTCTTTCTCCCCATCTCTCTTTCTCTTTCTCTCTGTTTCTCTCTCTTTCTCTCTCTCTCCTTCCTGTGTTTTTTCTCTTTTCCTCTCTTTTCTCTCTCTTTCCTTCTTCCTCTCTTTCTCTCGTTCCTTCTTTCTCTCTCTTTTCCTTGCACCCTCTCTCTTTCCTTCTTTCTCCCTCTCTTTTCCTTGTTCTCTCTCCCCCTTTTTCTTTCTCTCTTTGCCTTTCTCTTTTTCCTTCCTAATCTTTCCTTCTTTCACTCTTTTCTTATTTCTCTCTCTTTTCTACTTTCTGTCTATCTTTATTTCCCTTTAATACACTAGTCTGAGTATTTTTTCCCATTGCATCTGATTAGAGGTCCTCAAGTGGTAGGAAAAAAAATACACAAAACTTAGGGAAGCATGAAAAAAAAATCAGCTGTGTACATCTTTATACAAAAAAACAAAAACAAAAAAGTATAGTATTAGTCTTTTCCATCCATTTGCCATGCACAATATCTAATTCCATTTGGTCAGAGCACCCCTAGTGGCGGGAGTCCCAAACTGTGGAACAATTTGCCCTTGCTTATCAGACCGGCTCCTTCAGTGTACATATTTAAAACTAGTCTTAATAGTCATTTTTAATCCTTGGCTTTTATCCCAGCATTAGACTTTGTTCCTGTTTTATTATTTCAAAACTTTTGAAATACTTCTAAAGTTTTTTTTAGATTATTTTATAAAGTATTTAAGGTTTTTAACTGTCTTTTATGTTTGTATAGCACTTTGTCTTCAGTTGTAGCTGTTTTAAAGGGCTTTATAAATAAAGTGGAGTTGAGTTGGAAGGAAATAAAACACTAGGAAAAATCGAGCTATTGTATACATTTGTATAAGAAATATACAATATATATGTATACAGGGTTGGGTAGGGTTACTTTAACTGGATTACTTTCAATTACTTTTGGATTACTCCAATATGCTAATAAAAGACAAAAGAAAATAAATATGAATAAAATTACTACATTTTTTGCAGGCTTGGGGAGTAACGGAATACATGGAATGGGAAAAATGATGTTGGCAAGCTGTTTGGATGTATTTTCATTTTGTTTCTGTCGCATTTTATGTTAGTTTTGCCGGAGATCAAAGAGATCAAAGCCAGGAGAGAAAGCTTACCACGTGTTGTGAGTCACCATTGTATTCATATTTAGTTTCTTTTGTCTTTTATTAGCATATTTGGTATTGGAGTCATCCAAAAGTAATTGAAAGTAATCAAGTTAACGTAACCCTACCCAACCCTGCAAATGACCCATTAAAATACTAGTCTTGTTAAGTTAAACTAAACCAATTTGGGTTAGTGGACCAATCAGCTACAGGGATTATTTCACGCGACTTCCTTTTCTAATTTTGAGAAAATAGACTCCCAGATATGGGGGTTTTTGGACAAAAGCAAAACACCAAATCACCGTAAATTCCGGACTGTAGAGCGCACCTGATTATAAGCCGCACCCACCACTTTTATGGTGATTTGCAACTTTTGTTCTTTCACAAGCCGCATCCATGTATAAGCCGCGTGCGCCCGCATTGGAACTTATGATACAATTACAAGTTTAACCCACCAGGCTTTTAGCTCCACGATTTTAACTCCATAGATAGTACACAATTCTAGAACCACAGTTGGCATCATAAACAGAAAATGATACCCGTATTTAAGGTATGATGCAGACTTGTAAAGTCTGGGTCCCGTTGAAAGTAATCTAAGGAAACAAAATGTATATTTCCAAAGTTAAGGGTGGGAAAAATATATATCCACTATTGTCCGCTGCGACAACAGACAGATCTACCGGTAACTCAGCTTTACCCCAATTCCCATCAGCCCGCGTTTGCTCCGCCCCTTCTTTTTGATTGGTCCGTAGAACACATAACAGAATAAATCTCTAAAATAAATACATTACAAAAATATACAGTTGCAAATACATATTATGCATGGTTACACATATTTACGAAGGAACGTACCTTAACTTTACAGACAATATATGCTTAAACTTAGATGTTGCAGTCTTTCTTGGCGCACATATTCAACTAGTCTTTATCTTACCTTTTGTCCTTGAGTGCCGCTGGTGGCCGTTAGAAAAATTCCATAAATTGGCCGCTTCCCTGATTAAGCCGCAGGGCTGAACATTTGGGAAAAAACTAGCGGCCTATAGTCCAAAATTTACGGTAGGTAAAAAAATTGGACCCCAAAAAAAATCTCCACGAACTTATTTTGCTCAAAAAGGAAATTTGAGGGCTTTTTTGGGAAAAAAAAAAAAGAAAAAGAAAAAAAAAATACAATAAATACATCAATAAACAAATAAAGAAACCAACAATATCATGTGGTTAAAGAAATAATCCCACCATAAAAATTTGGTTTAAAAAATGGATGCTTTTGAACAAAAAAATGAAAAAAAGCAAATTCATTTGGTTAGAAATAAATAGGTGCTTTTCGAACAAAAAAAAACAAGAGAAAATGAATTCGATTAGAAAAAAGAATCAAAAGAACTCTCACCAAATTCATTTAATTCAAAAACATTTTGAGTCTTCTTGAATGAAATGAAAAATTGAGCTCAGGTGCATCTTTTTTCCGCTGATCATCCTTGAGATCTTTCTACAGCTTAATTGGAGTCCACCTGCAGTAAATTCAGTTGATTGGACATGATTTGGAAAGGCACACACCTGTCCATATAAGGTCCCACAGTTGAGTGTGCATGTCAGAGCACAAACACCAAGCATGAAGTCAAAAGAACTGTCTGTAGACCTGCGAGACAGGATTGTCTTGAGGCACAAATCTGGGGAAGGATACAGAAAAAATTCTGCTGCTTTGAAGGTCCCAATGAGCACAGTGGCCTCCATCTCATCTCATCTCATCTCATCAGCTGCACCGCTTATCCTCAGTAGGGTCGCGGGGATGCTGGAGCCCATCCCAGCAATCATCGGGCAGTGGGCAGGGGACACCCTGGACTAGTTGCCAGCCAATCGCAGGGCACACGGGGACAGACAACTCACTCGCTCAGTCACACCTAGGGACAATTTGGACCGGCCAATTCACCTGAAATGCATGTTTTTGGAATGTGGGAGGAAACCGGAGTGCCCGGAGGAAACCCACGCAAGCACGGGGAGAACATACAAACTCCGCACAGTAAGGCCGGGAGCTGGATTTGAACCCACTCAGGAGGTTCCCACGACCTCAGAACTGTGCCGCACACGCGCTAACCACTGCGCCGCCATGCTGCCCACAGTGGCCTCCATTATTTTCGTAAATGGAAGACATTCGGAACCACCAGGACTCTTCCTAGAGCTGGCCGGCCTTCAAAACTGAGCGATCGGGGAAGAAGGGCCCTAGTCAGGGAGGTGACCAAGAACCCGATGGTCACTCTGTCAGAGCTCCAGCGTTCCTCTGTGGAGAGAGGAGAGCCTTCCAGAAGGACAACCATCTCTGCAGCAATCCACCAATCAGGCCTGTATGGTAGAGTGGCCAGACGAAAGTCACTCCTTAGTAAAAGGAACATGGAAGCCTGTCTGGAATTTGCCAAAAAGCACCTGAATGACTCTCGGACCATGAGAAACAAAATTCTCTGGTCTGATGAGACAAAGATTGAACTCTTTGGTGTGAATGCCAGGCGCCATGTTTGGAGGAAACCAGGCACCGCTCATCACCAGGCCAATACCATCTCTACAGTGAAGCATGGTGGTGGCAGCATCATGCTGTGGGGATGTTTTTCAACTGGCAGACTAGTCAGGAAAGATGGAAAAATGAATGCAGCAATATATAGAGATATCCTGGATGAAAACCTGTTCCAGAGCACTCTTGACCTCAGGCTGGGGCGAAGGTTCATTTTTCAGCAGGACAACGACCCAAAGCACACAGCCAAGATCTCAAAAGATTGGCCCAGGCAGAGTCCAGACTTGAATCCAATCGAACATCTCTGGAGAGATCTGAAAATGGCTGGGCACAAACGTCTCCCATCCAACCTGATTGAGCTTGAGACTTATTGCAAAGAAGAATGGGCAAAACTGCCTAAAGATAGGTGTGCTAAACTTGTGGGATCATATTCAAAAAGACATGAGGCTGTATTTGCTGCCAAAGGTGGATCAACAAAGTATTAAGCAAAGGCTGTGATTACTTATGTAAATGTGATTTCTTAGTTTTCTATTTTTAATCAATTCAAAAAAAGTAAAAAAAAAACGTTTTCACATTGTCATAATGGAGTATTTTGTGTAGAATTTTGAGATAAGAGATTAAATTAATACAATTTGGAATGAGGCTGTAACATAACAAAATGTGGAAAAAGTGAAGCGCCGTGAATACTTTCCGGATGCACCGTATGTTTGTTCGTTTTGCCGGAGATCAAAGAGATCAAAGCCAGGAGAGAAAGCTTACCACGTGTTGTGAGTCATCATTGTATTCATATTTAGTTTCTTTTGTCTTTTATTAGCATATTTGGTATCGGAGTCATCTAAAAGTCATTGAAAGTAATCCAGTTAAAGTAACCCTACCCAACCCTGTATGTATATTTATATATAATTAGGTCAACACACAGATAAAGTACAAGAGAGGAAGAAGAAATTGATTGGAAGGAAACGAAGCGTCGAATGTACCTTCCGATTCTTAATTAAGAAATCGGCGTCCTAATTGGCGTCTGCCGACGGAAACATTTATCGGAAAAAAAGAACAACGGAGGCTGACAAATCTTCGGAGACGAGTTGAGCAAACTCGACGTCGATTTCCATTACTCGACGTTGTCGGGATTAACACAGATTTAAGTCGTGTAGCCTCCCTTCTCCTTCGGGTTTTTGGTCCAGAAATCGGGGAAATTAGACGTCCTATTTTTTCACATTTCCTCTGAAAAGAATTAATATAAGTCACAATCCTAACCAGTGTTCCCTCTAAGCTGCGCGCGTGCGCAATTGCCCACTGCTCGCACATTCTCAGTGCACAAAAAAATCTAGCCGGCGCACAAAAATCAGGGCTCAAAATGACTAATTAAGAAGCCACTTAAGTCAAAGTTACAGTGCATGAAGGTCAAAATACACGGGTTCCCCTGACGTTGTGTCCTAAATGCGCTATTTTGAAGTCGAGTCGAAGTAGAACGAAGTTGAGTCAAGTTAGTAGAGTTTGGCGAGAACCGGCTTCTTCGGCTCGGCTCACTAAAAGGAATCGGCTCTTTCGGGGCCTATTATTATCTATTATTATTCAGCCAGTATCAACCATCAACATGATATTTACCGGAAATCATTTTGTCACGCGAAGCTATCGACGTGACTCGTCGCCTTCGATCGGCGCCGGGTTTTTAGACCCAACTGCTGTGTTGGGAGTCATTAGGTGAGCAAACCCCCCAATTCCAACCCTTAATGCCGAGCGCCAAGCAGGGAGGCAATGGGTACCAATGTTGTAAGTCTTAGGTATGACTCGGCCGAGGCTTGAACCAGCGACCTCCCAGTCTCGGAGCGGGCGCCCTACCATCTAGGCTACCGAGCTGTTTCCTAGACGGCTCTTCACGTTGTTTTTGCTTTTTTCATCCCTATATGACCAAATATTATGTAAAACTATGCACAAAATGAGCTCCAGACATCCTGTGCGGAGTTTGTATGTTCTCCCCGTGCTTGCGTGGGTTTCCTCCGAGCACTCCAGTTTCCTCCCACGTTCCAAAAACATGCATTTCAGGTGAATTGGCCGGTCCAAATTGTCCCTTAGGTGTGAATGAGCGAATGAGTTGTCTGTCCCCGTGTGCCCTGCGATTGGCTGGCAACCAGTTCAGGGTGTCCCCTGCCCACTGCCCGGAGATGGCTGGGATGGGCTCCAGCCCCCCCGCGACCCTAATGAGGATAAGCGGTACGGCTGATGAGATGAGATGAGATGAGATGAGATGCACAAAATGACTTGAAGGAAGGGGGGAATAGAACAAAAAAGAAAAAAAATACCAAAATGGAAAAAGTAGTGAAAAGATGAGAAAAAAAGAAACAAAAGGAAGAGAAAAAAAGAAAGAAAAATTTAGAAAAAAGCCAGAAAAAAAGAAAAGAAAGAAATGTAGGAAAAAAGTAAATAGAGAACAAAAAAGAAAAAAGAGAATTTTTTTGAAGGAATTTAAAAAAAAAAGTAGAAAAAAACACAAAAAAAGGAGAAAAAGTTTGTCTTGCATTCAAATAATATAATAATAACAAGTGAATCTTCTTGCCAACATTGTACTTCCACTAAAAAAACGAGTCCATTCATTCAAAAGTGAAAAGTGCAGATTCAAAGAACGTTTTGGTCGACTTTGATGACTAAAATCAAGTGCTGTTATCGATCTATGACAGGGGTCAGGAACAATGTTCCCTCTAAGCTGCATGTGTGCGCAATTGGGCACTACCCTTTTCCACGCACAAGAAAATCTAGCCAACTCACAAAAATCAGGGCTCGAGATTGCTAATTAAGAAGCGAATTAAGTCAAAGTTACAGTGCATGACGGTAAAAATACAAAGGTTCCCCTGATGCTGTGTTCTAAATGCGGTATTTAGAAGTCAAGGTCGAAGTAGAACAAAGTTGAGTATAGTCAGTAGAGTTTTTCGAGAACCGGCTTCTTCGGCTCGGCTCACTAAGAAGAACCGGCTCTTTCGGGTCCCAAAAGGCTCTTCAGGTTGTTTTTGCTTCTTTAATCCCTACATGACCAAATATTGTGTAAAATTATGCACGAAATGACAAAGGAAAAAAAATACCAAAATGAAAAAGTAGTGAAATGTCACGGTCGCCGTGGCGACCAGTATGCCGCGCCCCCGAACTCAAGCTGAAGCAGATCAGCTGATTGCTCGTTTGCTACTTAAGGCTGGGTTGTGGGTTTGGCGGGCGCTGGCTCATTACTTATATACACATTCCCCGGTCTGTTATGCCTTGTCCTGTTTTAGGTTAAAACATTGTCCGTTCTGTTATGCCTTGTCCTGTTTAGTTGCGTTGGAAGAATCAACTGTTTGTTTTGTCATGTCCCAGAGTTTTGGACAACTTTTATTTTTGTGAATAAAAGTTTTGGATCGTTACGCAATTGAGTTCTCCCTTCCTGCCTCCTGCCTCCGTTCCGGTCCGGTCAACCCTTCCACTCCACCACGCCTCGTGACAGCCCCCTTCCACTCCGTCTCGTGACAGTGAAAAGCTGAGAAAAAAAAAGAAACGAGGGGAGAGAAAAAGAAAAACAATTCAACAACAAAAAAAGCCAGAAGAAAAGAAAGAGGCAAATAAAGGAAAAAAGGTCATGGATAACAAAAAAAAGACAAAAGTTTGGAAAAAATAAACACAATGAGATTTTTTTTTTTAAAGAATTTTTTTTTAAAAAGTAGAAAAAAACACGGAAAAAAGAAGAAAAAGTTTGTCTTGCATTCAAATAATATAATAATAATAAGTGAATCTTGTTGCCAACATTGTAATTCCACTAAAAAAGGTGATTAAGTACAGTTCTGTATTTTCCAACCGCAGAAAAATGTAACTTGATGTCAAGTTTTGGACACGTTTGATAATGATGTAGTTGCCACACTTGGGATTGCTGTTGCTCACTGTTGTTTCAAGCGTTGCTCGCCGATTTTGTGTGAACGCTCAGATCCGTAAGGAAAATGACAGGAAATATTAATCCTAACTATTCGCTCTCAAATTCTAACTGCCTGTACAATCGCTAATTGAGGCTCCCTCGGGTTTTTGAATCAAAGGTACGTGAAAATGCTAGTCATTAGCCACCCATTGAAATTTCATGTCGAGTCCTAGTAGAATAGCAATTATATTCTTGACGTTTGCCATCGTCCAATCAAATTGCTCACATGTCCGTTCCAGGAAACCGGAACGTCGTTATAATCGTCTGTCCGAGTGTTCAATTTCTTCCACTTCTATTTTTCAGACATTCAAAAGAAGCCGTTAAATGAAAAAAAGACATGGACATAATTTAATTAGCATCGATTGTTGAAAAAGGAGTAGACTCTAATCAAATTTTGTGCCGTTTTTGCGACTGATTTTAGGAACTTGGAAGAAAAAAGTAGCTTTTGTAGTTTTCCTCTTTCACTTATTCCCCCCCCTCGCTTTTTCCTTCTTTCTTTCTTGCTCTCACTGTATCGTTCCTTTTATTTCTGTTTCATTTTCTCTCTCTTTTTTCTTCTTTCTTTCTTGCTCTTCCTTTTTTCCCTTCTCTCTCTTGCTTGGACTTTCTATCTGCTTTTCTCTCTATTGTTCCTTTGTTCTTTCTTTCTCTGTGTATTTATTCCTTTGTTTCATTCTCTCCATTATTTTCTCTCTGTCTCGATTTTCCCTTCTTTCTTTTTTTCTTTCTTTCTTTTTTTCCTTTCCTTCTTTTTCTCCCTCTCACTCTTTTCTTCTCTCTCTCTCTCTTTCTCTTGCATTCCTTTGTTTTTTATCTCTCTTTTTTCTCTCTCTTTACTTCTTCCTCTCTCTCTTTTCCTTGCTCTCTCGCTCTTTTTTCTTCTTTCTCTCTCTATTTCCCTTGTTCTCTCTCCCCATCTCTCTTTCTCTCTATTTCTCTCTCTCTCTCTTCTTCTCTTGTTTTCTCTCTCTCTCTCTCTCTCTTTTCTCTCTCTCTTTCCTTCTTCCTCTCTTCCTTTTTCTCTCTTTCCTTCTTCCTCTCTCTCTTTTCCTTGCTCTCTCTCTCTTTCATTCTTTCTCTCTCTCTTTCCTTCTTCCTCTCTTCCTTTTTCTCTCTTTCCTTCTTCCTCTCTCTCTTTTCCTTGCTCTCTCTCACTTTCATTCTTTCTCTCTTTCCTTCTTCCTCTCTTCCTTTTTCTCTCTTTCCTTCTTCCTCTCTCTCTTTTCCTAGAAAAAAGACAAATTTTGTACCAATTTTGCGACTGATTTTAGGAACTATGGAAAGTTCTGGACATTTGGATTGTCCAAATTTGGTGCGGTTGATAAAATCCCTAAAGTCCAAATAGAAATATACGGAACAGAGTCAGCTCTCCACCAATTTTGCATCTGGAAAGGAAATGCTGTGCTTTATAACTGAACTAAGGAACCTGTGTAGTGAAGGATTTTATACATTCGACTATAAAGGATTTTATACGATTGACTACAAATTACATTTAATGCAAAAAATATTCACTGACTGGGCTGTCGTTCAATGTCAGGGCACCCTGGTGGAAAATGTTGTTTACAGGAACGGCAGGAACGGGACAAAAGGCTGATAAGATCATGAGCACATCCAGACGCAGAAAGGCCCCGATGACGTAGAAACGCTCGGTGTTGTTTTGAGTATTCCAGACATCGCGACGCCCAGGGGGGGCTTCCTTGGCACGCCCATGGGAGGAGTCGGCACGCCATTATGCAGGGTGAGGAAACAAGCATGCATTGTTAGGAGAACGCAGCTTGTGCTTGGTTAATGGCGTCAGATAACTAATTCGGACAATTTGGTAAACGGTACATTTTTAATATTTAATTCCTAACACTAGGAAAATGACTGTTCCCTCTTTAAGCTGCAGGACTGTTTTTAATGAACTTTTGGGGTATTTTCTTTTCAAAATTAGGACTTACGGCTATACACTTGGTCCTTAGGTTTATTTTTTGCTATGCTGATCTCCATCCCATACTGGCCTGATACTTCGTCTCCTGCCAATATATCATCATCAAAATGGAGGTTAGTGTCCCTGAATACTGACTATAGCCTTATGTTCCTCTAGAGCAGGAGTGTCAAACTCATTTTTACTCGGGGGGCCACAAGATAGAACTAACATTCTCTCAGGTGCCGGACTAATGAGGTAGGAAGAATGAAAAGGAGA
>NC_142364.1:12161333-12191333 GCF_059441175.1 Urocampus carinirostris
GGGTCGATATTTGGGCGATTTTGTATTCGTTTTTAAAAAAAATGTTGGTCCTTTTTTGGTCTTTGCTCATTTTTGGGTTATTTTTTTGTCTTATATTCAGACCTAGGTGTATTGGATTGTTTTGGATGTTGTTTTTGTTTTGTGGGTCAATTTTTGGTCTCTTTTTTGTTTTTCTGGGTCATTTTTTTGTCATTTTGGGGGGGTCATTATTCAGAAGATTTTAGGTCATTTTTGGGTCGTTATTCTGTAGTATTTTGTTGGTGTTGTCGTTGTTTTTTGGATATTTGGTCTTTTTGGCGGGTCGATATTTGGGCGATTTTGTATTCGTTTTTAAAAAAAATGTTGGTCCTTTTTTGGTCTTTGCTCATTTTTGGGTTATTTTTTTGTCTTATATTCAGACCTAGGTGTATTGGATTGTTTTGGATGTTGTTTTTGTTTTGTGGGTCATTTCTTGGTCATTTTTTGGGGGGGTGGGTCATTATACAGTAGTTTTTAGGTCGTTTTAGGGTCGTTATTCTGTAGTATTTTGTTGGTGTTGTCGTTGTTTTTTGGATATTTGGTCTTTTTGGCGGGTCGATATTTGGGCGATTTTGTATTCGTTTTTAAAAAAAATGTTGGTCCTTTTTTGGTCTTTGCTCATTTTTGGGTTATTTTTTTGTCTTATATTCAGACCTAGGTGTATTGGATTGTTTTGGATGTTGTTTTTGTTTTGTGGGTCAATTTTTGGTCTCTTTTTTGTTTTTCTGGGTCATTTTTTTGTCATTTTGGGGGGGTCATTATTCAGAAGATTTTAGGTCATTTTTGGGTCGTTATTCTGTAGTATTTTGTTGGTGTTGTCGTTGTTTTTTGGATATTTGGTCTTTTTGGCGGGTCGATATTTGGGCGATTTTGTATTCGTTTTTAAAAAAAATGTTGGTCCTTTTTTGGTCTTTGCTCATTTTTGGGTTATTTTTTTGTCTTATATTCAGACCTAGGTGTATTGGATTGTTTTGGATGTTGTTTTTGTTTTGTGGGTCATTTCTTGGTCATTTTTTGGGGGGGTGGGTCATTATACAGTAGTTTTTAGGTCGTTTTAGGGTCGTTATTCTGTAGTATTTTGTTGGTGTTGTCGTTGTTTTTTGGATATTTGGTCTTTTTGGCGGGTCGATATTTGGGCGATTTTGTATTCGTTTTTAAAAAAAATGTTGGTCCTTTTTTGGTCTTTGCTCATTTTTGGGTTATTTTTTTGTCTTATATTCAGACCTAGGTGTATTGGATTGTTTTGGATGTTGTTTTTGTTTTGTGGGTCAATTTTTGGTCTCTTTTTTGTTTTTCTGGGTCATTTTTTTGTCATTTTGGGGGGGTCATTATTCAGAAGATTTTAGGTCATTTTTGGGTCGTTATTCTGTAGTATTTTGTTGGTGTTGTCGTTGTTTTTTGGATATTTGGTCTTTTTGGCGGGTCGATATTTGGGCGATTTTGTATTCGTTTTTAAAAAAAATGTTGGTCCTTTTTTGGTCTTTGCTCATTTTTGGGTTATTTTTTTGTCTTATATTCAGACCTAGGTGTATTGGATTGTTTTGGATGTTGTTTTTGTTTTGTGGGTCATTTCTTGGTCATTTTTTGGGGGGGTGGGTCATTATACAGTAGTTTTTAGGTCGTTTTAGGGTCGTTATTCTGTAGTATTTTGTTGGTGTTGTCGTTGTTTTTTGGATATTTGGTCTTTTTGGCGGGTCGATATTTGGGCGATTTTGTATTCGTTTTTAAAAAAAATGTTGGTCCTTTTTTGGTCTTTGCTCATTTTTGGGTTATTTTTTTGTCTTATATTCAGACCTAGGTGTATTGGATTGTTTTGGATGTTGTTTTTGTTTTGTGGGTCAATTTTTGGTCTCTTTTTTGTTTTTCTGGGTCATTTTTTTGTCATTTTGGGGGGGTCATTATTCAGAAGATTTTAGGTCATTTTTGGGTCGTTATTCTGTAGTATTTTGTTGGTGTTGTCGTTGTTTTTTGGATATTTGGTCTTTTTGGCGGGTCGATATTTGGGCGATTTTGTATTCGTTTTTAAAAAAAATGTTGGTCCTTTTTTGGTCTTTGCTCATTTTTGGGTTATTTTTTTGTCTTATATTCAGACCTAGGTGTATTGGATTGTTTTGGATGTTGTTTTTGTTTTGTGGGTCATTTCTTGGTCATTTTTTGGGGGGGTGGGTCATTATACAGTAGTTTTTAGGTCGTTTTAGGGTCGTTATTCTGTAGTATTTTGTTGGTGTTGTCGTTGTTTTTTGGATATTTGGTCTTTTTGGCGGGTCGATATTTGGGCGATTTTGTATTCGTTTTTAAAAAAAATGTTGGTCCTTTTTTGGTCTTTGCTCATTTTTGGGTTATTTTTTTGTCTTATATTCAGACCTAGGTGTATTGGATTGTTTTGGATGTTGTTTTTGTTTTGTGGGTCAATTTTTGGTCTCTTTTTTGTTTTTCTGGGTCATTTTTTTGTCATTTTGGGGGGGTCATTATTCAGAAGATTTTAGGTCATTTTTGGGTCGTTATTCTGTAGTATTTTGTTGGTGTTGTCGTTGTTTTTTGGATATTTGGTCTTTTTGGCGGGTCGATATTTGGGCGATTTTGTATTCGTTTTTAAAAAAAATGTTGGTCCTTTTTTGGTCTTTGCTCATTTTTGGGTTATTTTTTTGTCTTATATTCAGACCTAGGTGTATTGGATTGTTTTGGATGTTGTTTTTGTTTTGTGGGTCATTTCTTGGTCATTTTTTGGGGGGGTGGGTCATTATACAGTAGTTTTTAGGTCGTTTTAGGGTCGTTATTCTGTAGTATTTTGTTGGTGTTGTCGTTGTTTTTTGGATATTTGGTCTTTTTGGCGGGTCGATATTTGGGCGATTTTGTATTCGTTTTTAAAAAAAATGTTGGTCCTTTTTTGGTCTTTGCTCATTTTTGGGTTATTTTTTTGTCTTATATTCAGACCTAGGTGTATTGGATTGTTTTGGATGTTGTTTTTGTTTTGTGGGTCAATTTTTGGTCTCTTTTTTGTTTTTCTGGGTCATTTTTTTGTCATTTTGGGGGGGTCATTATTCAGAAGATTTTAGGTCATTTTTGGGTCGTTATTCTGTAGTATTTTGTTGGTGTTGTCGTTGTTTTTTGGATATTTGGTCTTTTTGGCGGGTCGATATTTGGGCGATTTTGTATTCGTTTTTAAAAAAAATGTTGGTCCTTTTTTGGTCTTTGCTCATTTTTGGGTTATTTTTTTGTCTTATATTCAGACCTAGGTGTATTGGATTGTTTTGGATGTTGTTTTTGTTTTGTGGGTCAATTTTTGGTCTCTTTTTTGTTTTTCTGGGTCATTTTTTTGTCATTTTGGGGGGGTCATTATTCAGAAGATTTTAGGTCATTTTTGGGTCGTTATTCTGTAGTATTTTGTTGGTGTTGTCGTTGTTTTTTGGATATTTGGTCTTTTTGGCGGGTCGATATTTGGGCGATTTTGTATTCGTTTTTAAAAAAAATGTTGGTCCTTTTTTGGTCTTTGCTCATTTTTGGGTTATTTTTTTGTCTTATATTCAGACCTAGGTGTATTGGATTGTTTTGGATGTTGTTTTTGTTTTGTGGGTCATTTCTTGGTCATTTTTTGGGGGGGTGGGTCATTATACAGTAGTTTTTAGGTCGTTTTAGGGTCGTTATTCTGTAGTATTTTGTTGGTGTTGTCGTTGTTTTTTGGATATTTGGTCTTTTTGGCGGGTCGATATTTGGGCGATTTTGTATTCGTTTTTAAAAAAAATGTTGGTCCTTTTTTGGTCTTTGCTCATTTTTGGGTTATTTTTTTGTCTTATATTCAGACCTAGGTGTATTGGATTGTTTTGGATGTTGTTTTTGTTTTGTGGGTCAATTTTTGGTCTCTTTTTTGTTTTTCTGGGTCATTTTTTTGTCATTTTGGGGGGGTCATTATTCAGAAGATTTTAGGTCATTTTTGGGTCGTTATTCTGTAGTATTTTGTTGGTGTTGTCGTTGTTTTTTGGATATTTGGTCTTTTTGGCGGGTCGATATTTGGGCGATTTTGTATTCGTTTTTAAAAAAAATGTTGGTCCTTTTTTGGTCTTTGCTCATTTTTGGGTTATTTTTTTGTCTTATATTCAGACCTAGGTGTATTGGATTGTTTTGGATGTTGTTTTTGTTTTGTGGGTCATTTCTTGGTCATTTTTTGGGGGGGTGGGTCATTATACAGTAGTTTTTAGGTCGTTTTAGGGTCGTTATTCTGTAGTATTTTGTTGGTGTTGTCGTTGTTTTTTGGATATTTGGTCTTTTTGGCGGGTCGATATTTGGGCGATTTTGTATTCGTTTTTAAAAAAAATGTTGGTCCTTTTTTGGTCTTTGCTCATTTTTGGGTTATTTTTTTGTCTTATATTCAGACCTAGGTGTATTGGATTGTTTTGGATGTTGTTTTTGTTTTGTGGGTCAATTTTTGGTCTCTTTTTTGTTTTTCTGGGTCATTTTTTTGTCATTTTGGGGGGGTCATTATTCAGAAGATTTTAGGTCATTTTTGGGTCGTTATTCTGTAGTATTTTGTTGGTGTTGTCGTTGTTTTTTGGATATTTGGTCTTTTTGGCGGGTCGATATTTGGGCGATTTTGTATTCGTTTTTAAAAAAAATGTTGGTCCTTTTTTGGTCTTTGCTCATTTTTGGGTTATTTTTTTGTCTTATATTCAGACCTAGGTGTATTGGATTGTTTTGGATGTTGTTTTTGTTTTGTGGGTCATTTCTTGGTCATTTTTTGGGGGGGTGGGTCATTATACAGTAGTTTTTAGGTCGTTTTAGGGTCGTTATTCTGTAGTATTTTGTTGGTGTTGTCGTTGTTTTTTGGATATTTGGTCTTTTTGGCGGGTCGATATTTGGGCGATTTTGTATTCGTTTTTAAAAAAAATGTTGGTCCTTTTTTGGTCTTTGCTCATTTTTGGGTTATTTTTTTGTCTTATATTCAGACCTAGGTGTATTGGATTGTTTTGGATGTTGTTTTTGTTTTGTGGGTCATTTCTTGGTCATTTTTTGGGGGGGTGGGTCATTATACAGTAGTTTTTAGGTCGTTTTAGGGTCGTTATTCTGTAGTATTTTGTTGGTGTTGTCGTTGTTTTTTGGATATTTGGTCTTTTTGGCGGGTCGATATTTGGGCGATTTTGTATTCGTTTTTAAAAAAAATGTTGGTCCTTTTTTGGTCTTTGCTCATTTTTGGGTTATTTTTTTGTCTTATATTCAGACCTAGGTGTATTGGATTGTTTTGGATGTTGTTTTTGTTTTGTGGGTCAATTTTTGGTCTCTTTTTTGTTTTTCTGGGTCATTTTTTTGTCATTTTGGGGGGGTCATTATTCAGAAGATTTTAGGTCATTTTTGGGTCGTTATTCTGTAGTATTTTGTTGGTGTTGTCGTTGTTTTTTGGATGTTTGGTCTTTTTGGTGGGTCGATATTTGGGGGATTTTGTATTCATTTTTTTAAAGATTTTTGGTCATTTTTTTAGTCTTTGCTCATTTTTGGGTTGTTTTTTGTCTTTTTGGAGGGGGCTCATTATTCAGTAGTTTTTAGGTCGTTTTGGGGTCGTTATTATGTAGTTTTATTGTTGTTGTTGTTTTTTTTGGTCTTTTTAGAGGGTCGGTATTTGGGGGGGTTGTATTCCTTTTGGTTTTCTTTTTTGGTCATTTTTTGGTCTTTGGTCTTTTTTTAGGGGGGGGTCATCATTTGGGTCTTGTTTTGTAAGTATTTTTTCAATTATTTTGTCATTTTTGGGTCTTTGCCCATTTTTGGGTTATTTTTTGTCTTTTTTTTGGGGGGGGGGGTCATTATTCAGTAGTTTTATTGTAATTTTCAAGTCGTTATTAAGTAGTTTTTTGTTGTTGTTTTTGATCTTTTTAGGGGTCATTATTCAGATGATTTCATTCTTTGTAATTATTATTTTTTCCCCTTTTTGGCCACTCTTTGGTCATTTTTGTTTTTCTGGTAATTTTTTGTCCTTTTTTCAGGCTCATTATTCAGTAATTTTATTGGGTGGTGTTGGGTCCTTATTCAGTAGAATTTTTTAATTATAATTTTTATTTTAATTTTTTTGTCCTTGGTCTTTTTCAGGTTGTTTTTTTTTGTAATTTTTTTTCGTCCTTTTTTGGTCATTTTTGTTCTTTGACTTTTTTGAAGTCGTCATTCAGGTTTTCGGCGGCTTTGTTTTGGTTTTTGGGTTTATTTTTGGGTCATTTTTCAGATTTTTTTCCTTAGCATTCAAAAAGCTGGTTACATTTTTCTTTACTTGCTATTTTAATGTAATGTTTTTGTTTTATTTATCAAAATATTTATAAAAATTTAATGAAAAAACCCTCACTTCTGAGCTAGCCGTGAGTGTTGTCTTTCATCATTTTTCATTTTTGGGTCATTTTTTGTCAGTTTTTTGGGTCTCCATTCAGTCATTTTTTTGGTCATTTTAGGGTCGTTTTTCAGTAGTTTTTTGGGCCTTTGGTCTTTTTTCGAGTTGTTATTTGGGTTGTTTTATTATTATTGTCTTTGTCCTTTTTTGGTAAATTTTTTGGTCTCTGCTCATTGTTTAGGTCGTTATACGTGTTGTTGTTTTCGGGATGGGCAGCTTTGTTTCGGTCTTTGGGTTATTTTTTGGGTCATTTTTCAGACTTTTGTCCCGAGCCTTCAAATAGCTGGTCACTTTTTCCTTTACATGCGATTTTAATTTAATTTTTTTTCTTTTATTTATCAAAATATTTATTAAATTGAATGAAAACACTTCTGAGCTAGCTGTGAGTGTTGTCTTTGGTCATTTTTCATTTTTGGGTCATTTTTTGTCAGGTTTTTTGCGTCATCATTCAATATTTTTTTGTCATTTTAGGGTCGTTTTTCTGTAGTTCTTTTTTCTTCTTTTTTTTGGTCTTTGGTCTTTTTTGGGTTGTTTTTTGGGTTGTTTTATTATTATTGTCTTTGTCTGTTTTTTCGTCAATTTTTTGGTCTTTGCTCATTGTTTAGGTCGTTATTCTGGTTGCTTTTTAGGGTGGCGGGGGCATTGGGTAGCTTTGGGTTATTGTTTGGGTCATTTTTCAGACTTTTGGCCCTAGCATTGAAATAGCCGGTTAAATTTGCCTTTACTTGCTATTTCCTTCATGTTTTGATTTTATCATTAAAAATATTTATCAAATTGAATGAAAAAAAAATCCCAGAGCTCGCCGTGGGTATCTTTTTGGGGTATTTTTTTGTAATTTAAAAAAAATCTTTTGTATGTCAGCTAGGGCCAAAATATAGTAGAGTATTTGATAAATTAATAAATAATTAAGATTTCTGATTGGCAGATACTTACTGTCGCGGCTCCTTTTTAGAGCGCAAGGCCTGCAAAAACAGATTACTGTACGTGTTTTGCGCAATCTGGGGAAAAAAAAACGAGGGGATTATAAGAGACATTTTTGCATTTGAACACGCGTGGGGAATCGGTGTCGTGGGTGCGCGCATGAACGTGTAGCGAAACAAAGAAATGTAAATTTTCACATCTGACAGGCTTACGGAGAATTAGCCCGGTAAAGATTGGACAACAGTAAGCCAGATCTGGGATCGTTTAATATGCCTGCCGCTCTGCTATAAATTGCCATTTGTTTGCCAAGTGTAAATAAATGTTTTTTTAGAGGATTTGACTCAGGAACACGCGTGTTTTCAACATTTGCTTTTCATCTCCGGGGAAAAATCAATCGGGAGCACCTTTCGTGTTTTTCTTCTCCGCTAGCGTGTACTTAAAAGTAATTTTTTCCCTATTCATGTTTTTCCGCGGCTGGAGACCTTGATGCGCTGTATTCATCATTTTCAATGCAAGAAAATATTAAAGTAGAAGAGTTTAAACCAACGAACCTATTCAGTAATACAGTAATATGTGTGTTTAAGTTTAAAGGTACATTATGTGATAATTGACCACTAGATGGCACTGTATTGTCCTAACCTTTTTCAAGCCAAGAGCTACTAATTAGCCCAAGTTTGATATGCATTTCTAAAATACACATTATGGTATTACTTTGTTGTTACTATGTTATAAATGTGTTATAACAAGGTTCATTATTAGAAAAGGGGTTAAATAGACTCAGGAAACCACAAAAACAAACAATTTTACTAGAAAATGATAATGACTTCAATACACGTCCGAAGGGTACATCGGCTGTTCTGAAGGGGCCACCCTGGTGCCCGCAGGCGATAAGTTGGATACGACAAAAAACGGTACCAAGTAGAAGAGTTTAAACCAGCAAATCTATTTAGTAATACAGTAATATATGTGTTTAAGTTTAAAGGTACATTATGTGATAATTGACCACTAGATGGCACTGTATTGTACCAACCTTTTTCAAGCCAAGAGTTACTAATTAGCCCAAGTTTGATATGCATTTCTAAAATACACATTATGGTATTACTTTGTTGTTACTATGTTATAAATGTGTTATAACAAGGTTCATTATTAGAAAAGGGGTTAAATAGACTCAGGAAACCACAAAAACAAACAATTTTACTAGAAAATTATACACGTCTGAAGGGTACATCGGCTGTTCTGAAGGGGCCACCCTGGTGCCCGCAAGCACTAGGTTGGATACGACAAAAAACGGTGCCAAGAGCACAGAGTAGCAGCAAGATGCCGGACAAACATGGCGGTGATTACTGGTTTTGGATTCTGCTATGTAAAATAAATACAAACTAGTAATCTGGTTTTAGTTTTCGGACAGTAGTCTAACTTCTTCATTAATGAGCAGTACACTCCAATTATCTTTTTTCAACGTTCAAAACACATAGCGAGTTTTTGTCGCTTTGGGTACCCGTAGCAGCAAGATTCAGAGTGTTTTTAGGGGTAGAGGTTTTTAGAGTCAGAAGTTTTAGGGTTAGTGGTTTTAAGAGTCAGGGAATTTAGGGTTAGAGGTTTTTCGATAGAGAGGGTTTTTGAGTTGGAGGTTTCTAGAGTCAGAGGGTTTTAGGGTTAGAGGTTTTTAGATTCAGGGGGTTTTAGGGTTAGAGGTTTTTAAGAGTCGGAGGGTTTTAGATTCAGAGGGTTTTAGAGTTTAAAGGTTTTTAGATTCAGAGGGTTTTGGGGTTAGAGGTTTTTAGAGTCGCAGGGTTTTTGAGTTAGAGGTTTCTAGTGCCAGAGGATTTTAGGGTTAGAGGTTTATAGATTCAGAGGGTTTTAGGGTTAGAGGTTTTTGGATTCAGAGGGTTTTAGGGTTAGAGGTTTTTAGATTCAGAGGGTATTTAGGGTTAGTGGTTTCTAGGGTCAGAGGGTTTTAGGGTTAGAGGTTTTTAGATTCAGAGGGTATTTAGGGTTAGAGGTTTCTAGGGTCAGAGGGTTTTAGGGTTAGAGGTTTTTAGATTCAGATGGTTTTAGGGTTCGAGGTTTTTGGATTCAGAGGATTTAGGGTTAGACCTTTTTCGAATCAGAGGGTTTTAGGTTTAGAGGTTTTTAAGAATCGGAGGGTTTTAGATTCAGAGGGTTTAAGAGTTTAAAGGTTTTTATATTTAAAAAGGGTTTTCGGGTTAGAGGTTTCTAGAGTCAGAGGGTTTTAGGGTTAGAGGTTTATAGATTCAGAGGGTTTTAGGGTTAGGGGTTTTTAAGATTCAAAGGGTTCTAGGTTTTTGGATTGAGAGGGTTTTAGGGTTAGAGGTTTTTAGATCCAGATGGTATTTGGGGTTAGAGGTTTCTAGAGTCAGAGGGTTTTAGGGTTAGAGGTTTTTAGATTCAGAGGGTTTTTAGGATTAGAGGTTTTTAAGATTCAGAGGGTTTTAGGGTTCGAAGTTTTTGGATTCAGAGGATATAGGGTTAGACCTTTTTTAAATCAGAGGGTTTTAGGGTCAGAGGTTTTTGGATTCAGAGTGTTTTAGGGTTAGAGGTTTTTGGATTCAGAGGATTTTTAGGGTTAGAGGTTTTTAGAGTCAGAGGATCTAGGGTTAAAGGTTTTTCAATTCAGAGGGTTTTAGGGTTAGAGGTTTTTAAGAATCGGAGGGTTTTAGATTCAGAGGGTTTTTAGGGTTAGAGGTTTTGAAAGTCAGAGGGATTTTAGGATTGGAGGTTTTTAGAGTCAGAGGGTTTTAGATTTAAAGGGTTTAAGAATCTAAAGGTTTTTAGATTCACAGGGTTTTAGGGTTGGATTTTTCTGGAGTCAGAGGGTTTTGGGGTTAGAGGTTTTTCAGAATCAGAGGGTTTTAGGTTCGGAGGTTTTTTGATTCATATTGTTTTGGGGTTAGACCTTTTTAGAGTCAAAGGGTTTTTAGGGTTAGAGGTTTTTAGATTCAGGGTGTTTGAGGGTTATAGGTTTTTAGATTCAGAGGATTTTGAAAGTCAGAGGGATTTTAGGATTGGAGGTTTTTAGGGTCAGAGGGTTTTAGGGGTTATGGTATCGGAGGTTAGCCGAGTTTGGCTAACGCCACAAGACAAATCTTAGTTAATGGCAGAAGCGTATGCTAACTCGATAAAGTCTCGAGGCCCTTCAGGCCGGAATCTTTCCCTTCTCATTAGAATGAAACGATTTTGCCGTCAGCCAGATTGGACAGCAGATGCTAACCGCTAAACTTTAAGAAAAAAAAAACTCCCCCACATGTTTTTTTTAACAGTCTTACGTCGGGAAAATATCGCACACACGCCTACGGTGAATTTCCGTAACGATAGCGAGTCGCCGGTCGGTCAAGATAAGCTAGCACCCGTTTTGTTTCCTGGATGGGTTTAAGCTCCGCCCCCGGGGCCGCCATCTTTGATACCTTCCTTTCAGTGACTTAACGCGAGGCGACCGCCAAGCCCGGGCTCCATTCCCGAGGTTAGCGTCTTGTTTTTGCGGCTAACTTGACGAGACGTGAGCATTGTGCTTGCTCGTGATTGGATGTCACTTAAGGCTGCTGGGAAAACAAACGTTTTGTTTCGGTTTTGTTTTTGTTTTTTTATACAGCTAAAACGCATGAAGAAAATAATACGGAGACTCCAAGTGTCCCCGTGTGCCCTGCGATTGGCTGGCAACCAGTTCAGGGTGTCCCCTGCCCACTGCTCGATGATTGCTGGGATGGGCTCCAGCACCCCCGCGACCCTACTGAGGATAAGCGGTGCAGCTGATGAGATGAGATGAGATGAGACTCCAAGTGGCCAAAAAGCAACATATTGTCTCCTAGCGCTTTTGCTAAGGGGGATAAGGAATCGAGAAAAAAAAAGGGAATAATGAAAGAAGAGGAAAGGGAGAAAAGGAAAAAGGGAGAAAAAATAAATGAAAAAGGATCAGAAAAAGAATAAAAAAAGAAAGGAGACAACGAACGCAAAAAGGAAGTGGAAAACAAGGGGAAACAGAGGAAAGCAAGAAAAAAGACGGAAGGAAACGAAAAATGTCACGTTTACCGATATGCATCACCTGTGCCCGCTCCTTTGGCACCAACTGCCCCGGACTCTGATTGGCTCCCTGTCCCTATTTATACCCACTCTTATCTGTCCACTTTTGTCAGTCCGTCTGCAAACCTCGGTTAACACTAAGCAAGCCTTTCTCGATCCTGACTCCCACCTGTTTTCTGCTCCTGTCTGTCCCCCGGCTTCGACCCGTTTTTGATCCTGACCACGTCTACTCTCCCGTCCCGGCTTTTGACCTTTTTTTCCCCCGACCACATCTACTCTTTTCCTGGCTTACGACTCGCTTCCGACCCCGACCACGGTTTTGCTCTCCTGCCTCGGCTACTGCCCTTTTTTCCATTCCCGACACCGCCATCGCTCGCCACGGAAGATCCACTTCCGCGTTCAGAGCGACGTGCTTCCCGCATCCAGCAATCACCGAACCGTGGGCACAACCCTTTCTCTTTCTTCCAATAAATCTTGTGAGAAACGCAACGCAAGTGGGTCCCGTCTCCGTTCTGGTCAAAAAAAGGAAAAGCAAGAAAAAGAAAACAGGAGGTAAAATATAAAGAAAAGAAAAAGGGAAGAAAAGAGAAAAGCAAAAAAAGAAGGCAGCAAGACGTGAAAGAGATTTTTGTAATGATTTCTTTTAACTTTCATTTTATACTCAAAGGTTTGGTTCAAAATTTGTCAGTTTGACCCAATTTTCAGCTTGGTCCTATTTTAGACCCAACACTACCATATAGTTGGTTTATCCAACCTAAGCTTAGGTACAGATTTTGTGCAAGTGATTAAACCCAAAAGAGTATCTTCTGTTTCTGTATAAAAAACACTTTGGGTCAAACTGGGTTAATTTGGCTTGGTACCATTTTGGGCCCAACACTCCCATATACTGTAGTTAGTTTAAAATAACACAAGTTTGGGTCAAAACGGACCAAAACGATAATTAGGTTCATATGAGCCATTGTTGTGGTTGGTTGGGTTTACCCTATTTCCAAAAATATATATTGGATCATAGTTTTTGGGGTTTCTTGTACAAGTAAGTAAACCCAAAAGTGTATTTTTTGTTGATTTTTTTAAAGTTCATTTTACACTCAACACTCTTGGTCAAAATTGGTTCATTTGATCCAAATATTGGCTCTGTTCTATCTTAGACCCAACACCTCCATGTAGTTGGTTTAAGATAACCCAGGTTTGGGTCAAAATAAACCAAGCTGGTAGTTGGGTCGGATTGAACCATTGTTGTGGGCACATAGGTTTACCCTATGTCCAAAAAACACATTGGATCATGTTTTTGTTTATGTTTTTTGTACAAGTGAGTAGACCCAAAAGGTTATTTTTGTTGATTGTTTGAAGTTCATTTTATACTCAACAGTCTGGGTCAAAATAAGTTAATATAACTTGTTGTTAGACCCAACACTCCCATTTAGTATGTTTGAACCCAAGTTTGTGTCAAAAACGCACCAAGCTGATAATTGGGTCGGATTGAGGCATTGTTGTGGGTGGTTGAGTTTACCCTAAGTCCAAACCCCCAAAAAAACATTAAATCATGCTTTTTTTTTTGTTTGTTTTTTGTACAAGTGAGAAAACCCAAGAGTAGTTTGCTTGATTTTTAAAAAATCATTTCACACTCAACAGTCTAGGTCAAAATAGGTTGATTTGACTCAATTATTGGCTTGGTCCCATTTTTGACCCAAGACTCCCATGTAGTCGGTTTAAAATAACCCAAGTTTGGGTCAAAATAAACCAAGCTGATAATTGGGTCAGATTGAGCCATTGTAGTGGGTGGTTGAGTTTACCCTATGTCCAAACCCCCCAAAAAATATTAGATCATGCCTTTTGTTTTTTAAATTTTTGTACAAGTGAGAAAACCCAAAAGTGTGGTTGAGTTTATTCTATGTCCAAACCCAAAAAAACATTAGATCATGCTTTTTTTTTTTTTTTGGTTCAAATGAGCAAACCCAAAAGAGTATATTTGTTGATTTTTTAATTAACACTCTGGGTCAAAATGTTTTTTTTTTGACCCAAATAGTAGCTTGCTACTATTTTGGACCCAAACACTCTTTTAATTGGTTTAAAATAACCCAAGTTTGGGTCAAAATAAACCAAGCTGATAATTGCCCAAAAGAGTATTTTTGTTGATTTTTTTTAGAGTTCATTTTTTACCGAACAGTCTGGGTCAAAATGAGGTAGCCAAAATTTAGCCTGGTACCATTTTGGCCCCTAACACTCTCGTAAATTGGTTTAAAATAACCCAAGTTTGGGTCTGAATAAACCAAGCTGATAATTGCCCAAAAGAGTATTTTTGTTGATTTTTTTTTTTTTTTAAAGTTCATTTTTTACCCAACAGTCTCGGTCAAAATGGGGTAGCCAAAATTTAGCTTGGTACCGTTTTGGACCGTAACACTCTCGCAAATTGGTTTAATATAAACCAAATTTGGGTCAAAATAAACCAAGCTGATAATTGCCCAAAAGAGTATTTTTGTTGATTTTTTTTAAAGTTCATAGTTCATTTTTTACCCAACAGTCTCGGTCAAAATGGGGTAGCCAAAATTTAGCTTGGTACCGTTTTGGACCCTGACACTCTTGCAAATTGGTGTAATATAAACCAAATTTTGGAAAAAATAAACCAAGCTGATAAATGCCCAAAAGAGTATTTTTGTTGATTTTTTTTCTAAAGTTCATTTTTTACCCAACAGTCTGGGTCAAAATGGGGTAGCCAAAATTTAGCTTGGTACCATTTTGGCCCCTCACACTCTCTTAATTGGTTTAAAATAAACCAAGTTTGGGTCAGAATAAACCAAGCTGATAATTGCCCAAAAGAGTATTTTTGTTGATTTTTTTTTTAAAGTTCATTTTTTACCCAACAGTCTGGGTCAAAACGGGGTAATTTGTTCCGAAATTTAGCTTGATACCATTCCGGCCCCTAACACTCTCGTAAATTGGTTTGAAATAACCCAAATTTGGGGGAAAATGGACTATAAAAATACTTGGTTAGACTTAACCCAACGTCCTAGAGAGTTAACACCTATATCAACGTGGTCATGTTTTTTCATACGATCAAACTCTCCCAATCATAAAAAAAAATTGTATTTTATACTAAAACAGTGAGTCGTTTTTTTTAGTAACCCAAGTATCGGCTAGCTGCCGTTTTTGACCCAACACTGTTATTTTAAATGTGTTTACTGCAAAAGTAGGCAACGTTCAGGAGCTCAAACGAGAGTAAGTCCAATTTGTGAGTGAGCAGGAAACTCAAAGTGTTATATAAGATCTCCTCCTCGCAAGGCGGGAATAATAGTGAGATTACATGCTATAATAGTCCCGGGTGCAGGATGCTAATCCCCCGTGATGGGATTAGCGACACCCCGTCTAGATTGTTTCCAAGTCTATTGGTTTTTTTTTTTTGGGTTCCGCTTCACTTTTGGTCCCCGATAAGAGAGCCGTTTTCGTGTCAAAAGACGAATCTTATGGTGTCATCTATTTAATCCGGAGAAGCTGTTTTTAAAATTGTGGCGGGTGGGCCACATCCGGACCCAGGGAAGGTTTTCTTGGGTCCCTGATATAATCTAGGTACCGTATTTTCCGCACTATAGGGCGCACCGGGTTATAGGGCGCACCCCCAAAAAATAGTTTTTGGTCCTATATCTTCCATAGATAAGGCGCACCGGATTATGAGGCGCTACAATGGGAACGTCGTCAAAACAGTCAGATGGTTCAGTCCAATTTTTTACCCCCTTAAAATTCCCAAAGCTTGCAAAGAAGCAAATACGTGTCGTAGACACGTGCAGATGCGGTGTCCGTACGATGTCACTCAAATGCATCGTTTCAAATATCATTCGGAAGGTTAAAGTCTTGGGATTCAAGAAATGCCAACCATTCCTTAGTTTCTATTTTCTTCTTCGCTCGCAACTTTACTGTGCATATGACAATAAAAACTTGGAATTGAGTTGAATTCACTCAACTCATCACAGCAACATCAAGATCGTTCTAAAACAAGATACCGGGAAAATATAAAGCCGCATAGCTCACCCAAGTTCTCTTGCAGCCATCCCGTTCAATAATAATACGTAACCATGGTCTTCTTACAACCGTGAGTGCAGTAAATCCAGGAGAGTCAAATATGTACAAATACAGACTAATGAAACATGTTTCTTTATGGCGTACTTTAGCAAGCTTAGCAAGCTTGCTACGCCATTGCTAAACTCGGCCAATTGCAGGGTTTGTTTTGGCCATCTGGCCAATCCGAGGCTCCGAATAACTTCAGCCAATAGCGATTGATTTAACGGATGAATGACACATCTTTTTCGGCCAATTGCAGGGTTTGTTTTGGCGCTCTAGCCAATCCGAGGCTCCGAATAACTTCAGCCAATAGTGATCGATTTAACGGATGATTGACACGTTGGTTAGCCAATGAAATGCCAGTATATAAATCCCAGCATACACCAGGGACTACTCCACGTTCGGGGGAAAATCGAGTCGGCGGCTGTTGCGTAAATTGCGAGACCTTGCGATTTAATGTTTAGCCATATATAAGGCGCACTGTATTATAAGGCGCATGGTCAGCTTTTGAAAAAAATTAAGACTTTTAGGTGCGCCTTATAGTGCGGAAAATACGGTACATTATTTTATCATATTTTTTTCCACTGCATTTTGTTTCCTGTGGAAAGTGTTATTTATGGTTGAGTGAATTTTTTAGCTTCTTTTCAACAAAATATTTTGCTGTTTATTTTGGTTTTAAGTGGTTTAATCTTAGTCCCCCACAAAAGTCAGTTTTTTTCAGGACTTTTTCAACCTATTAGATTTCTTTTGACAAGTGTCTGTTTTGTGTTTTTTAAGCATCTGTGTTGTGTCTTATTGCATCGTTGTGTGTCCCTTTTAGGGGTTTTTGTGTCCTCAGTGTAATATAGTGTCTTTTTAGCATCTGTGTTGTGTGTTTTTGCCCCGTTTTGTGTTTTTTTTTATGTTTTGTGTGTGTGTGTTTTTAGTGTCTAGCGTATTTTTACTATCTATAGCGTATTCTTAGTGTGATTTTAGCGTATTCTTTAAGCAGGATTTTGTCATATATTTGTGTTTGAAGTTGTCCATTCTAGTACTTTTCAATGTCTTCAAAATGCCTTTTTTCAGCCAATTAAAGACGTCTTTTGGATAGAACCTTGGTGTTGTTTTTGACATCTTTTTGATGTATTTTTCAGCGTCTTATTTGCATCTTTTATGTGTTTTTCCCACCGATTTTTTTGCTGTTTATTATCAAAAGTCGTCTTTTCGATGTCTTGAAAAAGACCCATTTTCAACCAAATAATCAATTTTTGGCGTCTTTTGAACCAATTGTTTTGCTGTGTATCTTCATTTAATGTGGTCCAATCCTTGTCCCCCAGAGAGTCGTCTTTTCAATCTATTGAAGAAGACCCATTTTCAACCAAATAAAGACGTCTTTTGGACAGAACCTTGGTGTCTTTTGAGAGTCTTTTATAGCATCTATTTACGCGTCTTTCAACTAACTGTTTTGCTGTTTATTTTCATCTAAAGTGGTCTAATCACAGTCCCCAAAAAGTCGTCTTTTCAATGTCTTGAAGAAGACCTATTTTTAACTAAATAAGGACATCTTTTGGACATTTACCTTGGTGTCGTTTTAGCGTCCTTTTTGGCGTCTTTTTTGGCGTCTTTTCAACCAATTCTTTTGCTGTGTATCTTCATTTAATGTTGTCCAATCCTAGTCCCCCAGAGATTCGTCTTTTCAATCTATTGAAGAAGACCCATTTTCAACCAAATAAAGACGTCTTTTGGACAGAACCTTGGTGTCTTTTGAGAGTCTTTTATAGCATCTATTTACGCGTCTTTCAACTAACTGTTTTGCTGTTTATTTTCATCTAAAGTGGTCTAATCACAGTCCCCAAAAAGTCGTCTTTTCAATGTCTTGAAGAAGACCTATTTTTAACTAAATAAGGACATCTTTTGGACATTTACCCTGGTGTCGTTTTAGCGTCCTTTTTGGCGTCTTTTTTGGCGTCTTTTCAACCAATTATTTTGCTGTGTATCTTCATTTAATGTGGTCCAATCCTAGTCCCCCAGAGATTCGTCTTTTCAATCTATTGAAGAAGACCCATTTTCAACCAAATAAAGACGTCTTTTGGACAGAACCTTGGTGTCTTTTGAGCGTCTTTTATAGCGTATTTTTTGGCGTATTTCAACTAACTGTTTTGCTGTCTATTTTCATCTAACGTGGTCTAATCATAGTCCCCCAAAAGTCGTCTTTTCAATGTCTTGAAAAAGACCTATTTTCAACCAAATAAAGACATATTTTGGACATTTACCGTGGTGTCGTTTTAGCGTCCTTTTTGGCGTCTTTTTTGGCGTCTTTTTTGGCGTCTTTTTTGGTGTCTTTTTTGTCGTCTTTTTTGGCGTCTTTTTTTGGCGTCTTTTTTGGCGTCTTTTCAACCAATTGTCTTGCTGTCTATCTTCATTTACCGTGGTCCAATCCCAGTCCCCCAGACAGTCGTCCGTTCAATGTCTTGAAGAAGACCTATTTCCAACCAAATAAAGACAACTTTTGGACAAAACCTCGGGGTCCTTTGAGTGTCTATTTTGCATCTTTTCAACGAATTATTTTGCTTTCTATTTTTGTTTAATGTGGTCCATCCTAGTCCCCCAAAAAGTAGTCTTTTCAATGTCTTGAAAAATTCCTATTTTCAACCAAATAAAGACGTCTTTTGGACGGAACCTTGGTGTCTTTTGAGCGTCTTTTATAGTGTCTTTTTTGGCGTCTTTTCAACTAATTGTTTTGCTGTCTATTTTTATTTAACGTGATCCATCCTAGATCCCCAAAAGTAATCTTTTCAATGTCCTGAAGAAGACCTATTTTCAACCAAATAAAGACATCTATTGGACAGAACATCGGTGTCAATTTAGCATCCTTTTTGGCGTCTTTTTTGGCGTCTTTTAAACGGATTATTTTCCTTTCTATTTTCGTTTGAAGTTGTCCATCCTAGTCCCCCAGAGAGTCATCTTTTCAATGTTTCTAAGAAGACCTATTTTCAACCAAATAAAGACGTCTTTTGGACGGAACCTTGGTGTTGTTTTAGCGTCCTTGTTGGCGTTTTTTTTTGTGTCTTTTCAACCAATTGTTATGCTGTCTCTCTCCTTTAACGTAGTCCAATCCAAATCCTCCAGGGAGTCGTCATTTTAATGTCTTGAAGAAAGACCTTTTTTCAACCAAATAAAGACAACTTTTGGACAGAACATTGGTGTCTTTTGAGTGTCAATTTTGAGTCATTTCAACAAATTAGTTTCCTTTCTTTTTTTGTTTAAAGTTGTCCAACCAAGTCCCCCAAAAAGAAGTATTTTCAATGTCTTGAAAAAGACCTATTTTCAACCAAATAAAGATGTCTTTTGGACAGAACCTTGGTGTCTTTTGAGCATCTTTTTAAGCCTTTTCAACATTTTTTTCTGTCCATTTTTGTTTAAAACTTCCCATCCTAGTTCCCCAAAAAGTCGTCTTTTCAATGTCTTGAAAAAGACCTATTTTCAACCAAATAAAGACGTCTTTTGGACAGAACCTTGGTGACTTTTGAGCGTCTTTTTTGAGCCTTTTCAACTTTTTTTTCTGTCCATTTTTGTTTAAAACTGCCCATCCTAGTCCTCCAAAAAGTAGGTTTTTTTTCAATGTCTTGAAGAAAACCCATTTTCAACCAAATAAAGACGTCTTTTGGACGGAACCTTGGTGTCTTTTGCGCGTCTTTTTTTAGCCTTTTCAACATTTTTTTCTGTCCGTTTTTGTTTAAAACTGCCCATCCTAGTCCCCTAAAAAGTAGGTTTTTTTTCAATGTCTTGAAGAAAACCCATTTTCAACCAAATAAAGACGACTTTTGGACGGAACCTTGGTGTCTGTTGCGCGTCTTTTTTGAGCCTTTTCAACATTTTTTTCTGTCCGTTTTTGTTTAAAACTGCCCATCCTAGTCCCCCAAAAAGTAGGTTTTTTTCAATGTCTTGAAGAAAACCCATTTTCAACCAAATAAAGACGTCTTTTGGACGGAACCTTGGTGTCTTTTGCGCGTCTTTTTTTAGCCTTTTCAACATTTTTTTCTGTCCGTTTTTGTTTAAAACTGCCCATCCTAGTCCCCTAAAAAGTAGGTTTTTTTTCAATGTCTTGAAGAAAACCCATTTTCAACCAAATAAAGACGACTTTTGGACAGAACCTGGGTGTCTTTTGCGCGTCTTTTTTTGAGCCTTTTCAACTTTTTTTTCTGTCCGTTTTTGTTTAAAACTGCCCATCCTAGTCCCCCAAAAAGTAGGTTTTTTTTCAATGTCTTGAAGAAAACCCATTTTCAACCAAATAAAGACGTCTTTTGGACGGAACCTTGGTGTCAATTTAGGGTCCTTTTTGGCATTATTTCAACCAATCATTTTCAGTCTATTTTCATCTAAAGTGGTCCAATCCTAGTCCCACACAAAAATCATTTTTTCAATGTGTTTTGGACAAAGCTTTGGTGTCTGCTTAGGGCCTTTTTGATTTGTTTTTAAGCATTTTTTTAGCATTTTTAGCAACTTTTTTAGCTTATTACGATTTCTGGTCTGGTCCATTTTGGTTTTGAAAAAAAAAATAACTGTCTTCTCTACAAAAGACCTCGATTTGGCAAATTTTTATCTTGAAACATTTGTTTACCTATTTTCTTTGTTACTTTTTTTCTTCTTCTTTTGTTTCAATTGCAGTTTCAGACACACTGCATCTACGTAGTTTCTTCCTCGGGTTGTGTAGCTTTCGTTTTCGGTCGCAATGCGCCACACAGCGACATCTAGTGGTCAAAGATTACACACTGTCTGACACAAAACTCTTTGACTTGGACTTCTGTTTTTTTTCCCGATATTGTGATTTTTATTTTTTCGGCTTCTTCTGTTTGCGTGTTAATGTTGAGCTTGCTATGCCCTTTGAAACGTGAATCAAAGTTGACTCTTCTGGCGGACGGTGGCCACGGAGGATCAAAAAGTCATGTGTAATTCCCTCTCCGGGTCCCGGAAAAACCAGGCTACAACCATCGGGATCTTGTTTCTTGTTCTTCCGTGGTTATTGGCACTAAAACTCCATCCATAATTGTTATTGATCTATATTTGATCAAAACCTGCCTAATTTCCAGCAGATGCTTCTTCGCGCAAGGAAGCAAATATTTGTATCATCTTTTGGTTTACCCGCCATGTTTTTTTGATAATTGACGCAGGAAGAAAACAAACTAATCTCCGGGACTCACCTTCTGCTTTAAAAATAGCATTTTGTGGATTTAGAGATTTTCATCACGACTCAATTGACTGTTGACTATTAGTTTAGCACAGGGTTTCTCAACGAGTGGATCGTGGGTCAAAAGCGGGTTGTGGGCCTGTTTTTAGTGGGTCTGTTGTTGTTGGGTCTAAAAACGACCATTTACATGCGGGAGAGCTAACAAAATATTGGCTAATCGTAGAAGGAAATTCAGGCAAAGACTTTTTGGGTTTTCTAGACAACTGCAGTTGGAGAAGGAAGCTTTCGACTCTCTGGCCAAAAACTTCTGAAAACTTCCCCCTCTGCGCTGTGTTTTATTGAAGTCACAAGGGTGGAAAAGTGACAAAGAGGAGAAGAAACTCCCTCTGACCCTCCCCTCACGGACAGTACCAACACTTTTAAACAAAGACAGGAAAACTCCAAAAAGGGCCGTACAATATGATTAGAAATACACACTTTTGGGCAAATACGTTTAAGCCTACTTTACAGTTGCAAAATATTGCTAAAGGAAAAAAATGAGAGTTAATGACACTCCCTAACAGAAAATGTTTTCACACTACAGAAAACGCGAAATGTACGTATTGAGCATGGGCAGTGGCGGTTCTCTGGGGGAGACCTCCTCCATGCGACAAGAAAATAAACCTAGATTCTTATAAAGCAAACCACAGAATGACACACATTTGGAAACACACTACAAAAATTAACTGTATAAACATAACAATTGGTCCTTTGAGCTAGATACTGTTCATCTTTAGGGTTTTTGTACAGTACTCTACTATTCTCCTTGCAAGGTAAACATTCATTAATGTCTTCTCCCCTTATTTTGAGTGTCTACAGAACTATAAACTTATCAAAAACTTCCACCAAGGAGAACTGTCATGTGTTTTAAAAGACTGCCTGTTTTAATCAGCTGTTTGTTTTTAAAGGGACAGTGTGTAAGATTTAGTGCCTCTAGTGGTACAAAAAAAAATCATCAAATAAAAAAATTAAATAAATATACATTGTTAAAAACTAACTAATAGGCAAAAAAATACATGAACTATCACACCACTGTGAATTTTCATAAAAAATGAGAGGTTGAGAAATATGTATTTGTTTTAGAATGTGGAATCCCCTCTTTGGTCGCTGCTACATTTGTCTGGCATCCTGCTGCCACCCTGTGCTCTGTGGCACTGGCCCTCACTCGTACCAGACAACACAGTGCCATCTAGTGGTCAAATATTACACAGTGGGCCTTTAATAATAGTCACGATTGACGAGTTTAGCCATTTGTGTGCCTTCCTACTTCATGACAAGCTTCGTTTCCATGGTTATTAATTTTTTATTATTATTTTTATTCTATTGTATGATTTTTTTTTATTCAATTATTTAGTCAATTCAATCACTAAATCCTCAATTTAGGATTCTATTATCGTCCTTCGACTATCCTGCGGTGTGGCCCCCCATCTTCCCGGCGAGACCCTATTAAAGGGGACATATTCCCAGCATCCTTTTGGATGGATGGCAAACCCCGCCCCCTCCTCGCTTGACAAACTCCCCCGCTCTCTGTAATTTATCTGGCTTATCTCATATATGCTAGCGGCGCCCCGGACATTTATCTTTGGCTTCCTCCCATTGGTCCAAGGTGATAAACTACCTGCGAGTTCATCATGGAAGCTCGCTTTCCTGGTCACATGACCCGACAAACACATTTTTGCGTTCCCCGCCGCCGTCTTTTCACCTATTTGTTTAGAAACGAGCGCTAATAAAGTCCAGTATCAAACATGTTCCTCAAATGTGCAAGGCAGGAAGGGAAACAGAGCTGCCCTGTTCCACAATGCATGCGCTCTAAATACGACACAAGCAGTGATGTCTGAAAACATTTAGGATGCCCTTCAAGAGAAATGAGTCATATAATTCATAACAGGAGCTGAACGGGAGGTTTTTGTTCAGTATTATTACTTGTAAATAGTTTTGCCATTTTATCCTAACAAAAAAAAGACAAAAAACATTAAAAAACTCAAAAAAATAAACAACAAAAATACACGACAAAAAATTACTCAAAACCAAACAAAAACCCCAGCGTTAAAATGCCAAAGAATGACCAAAAAGGCCAAAAACATTACAAAAAAATAATTCAAAAAACAAACAAAAACACGACCATTAAAAAACAACCAAGAAAAGGCAAAAAAAATTCAAAAATCCAATGCTAAAATGGCCCAAAAAACACTCAAAAATGAACAATAACATGACCAAAAATATGACGAAAAAAATATTACCAAAAACGAACAAAAAATGGGCAGAAAAACCTCTCATTACTGACCCGAAAAGACAAATAAAACACCAGGAACTCTTCCAAAAATACAGAAAAAACAACTCAAAAAACAACCAAAAAAATACCCAAAAACAATTATAAAAAAATGAAAAATAAAAATGGGCAAAGAAAACGACCCAAAACACAGTAAAAAACAAATAACCACTTAAAAACAACCAAAAAAAAGACCCCAACATGACCAAAAAACGACTGAAAAAATGAATTTAAAAAATGTCCCCCAAAGAAATTGGCCAAAAAACAATAAAACAACAAAAAACACCTCACAAAAACACCCCAAAAAGACCAAAGAATGACAAAAAGCCACTCAAAGATTGAACAAAGAGACCAAAAAATTCACAAAAAAAAAAACCTCAAACACCTCCAAAAACCAAACCCCAAAACATTTCCTTAACTATGACAAGAAACAAAAAAAAAGAAAAAAACGCACATAATCACGTTCAAAAATATGACAAAAACCACAGACGAAAAAAAACGACCAAAAAAAAAAAGACAAAAGAACACGGACACAACACGATAGAGGGACATTGAATGGTGAACATGACACACTGTCCCTTTAATCCTGAGTTTCTGCATCTCAAAAAGTAATAAAATGAGGGAAAAACTCCTGCCAATAGGAGGCCCTGACAACAACTCAGGACACACCGGAGAGACTCATGTCTCTTTGCCTGGGAATGCTAGATGAAGTGGCTGGGGGTAGGGATAAGCATATGTTAATAACGGGATGTCTTGTTCTACAATTTACCACCCTACTGAAAGTTGACTTTGATTGCAACCCCTGAGGTATGTGTCTTGGCCTGCCTGGCAATGCCCGATTAGCTAAGTGAAGTGGCTGGGGACAAGGATAATCGTATGTTAACGAATGTTAACGAATGGGATGGGATGTCTGTGCTCTATATCACTCCACTCAAGTTCACTTTGACTCTTGAGGTAGGTCTCTTGAGGAGGCTGGGGACATTAGAGGTAAATGAAGTGGCTAGGGACAAAGATACGCTGATGCTAATAAATGGATGTCGTGTTTCCTTTTATTGCTTTGTTGCTCTGCTGTCGTTCACTTTGACTTTGACCCTTGAGGTATATTTTTCGGCTGGCCTGGGAATGCTTCAGGTCTGGTTGCTAAGTGGGTAAGCTGGGTGAAGTGGTTGGGGATGAGATAGGTGGATGTTAATCATTAGGATTGGATATCTTGGTGCCAAATCAATCTGCCAAAGTTCATTTTAACAGGTGTGCTTGAGGTTAGTCTTTTGGCTAGCCTGGGAATGATGGATGAGCTAAAAGAAGTGGTTGGGGGTAGTGATAAGTAGTTGTCAATAAATGGCATTGGTTTACCACTCTGCCTAAATTTCTTTTGTCTGGGACTCTTGTTGGTTTGTTTCTTGTTTAGCCTGGTAAAGCGGGGTGAACTGAATGAAGTGGCTAGGGACAAATATATGCCGATGTTGATAAATGGATGGCGTGTTTTCTTTTTTGCTTTGTTGCTCTGCTGTCATTCACTGTGAATTTGACCCTTGAGGTATATTTTTCGGCTGGCATGGGAATTCTTCAGGTCTGGTGGCTAACTAGATAAGCTGGGTGAAGTGGTTGGGGATGAGATACGTGGATGTTAATTGTTAGGATTAGATATTTTGTTTAGTGCCATATCACTCTGCCGAGGTTCATTTTAACATGGGTGGGTGCTTGAGGTTGGTCTTTTGGCTAGCCTGTGAATGATAGATGAGCTAGATGAAGTGGTTGGGGGTAGTGATAAGTAATTGTCAATAAATGGGATTGCTTTAACACCCTGCTGATTTATTTTTGTCTGGGACTCTTGTTGGTTTGTTTCTTGTCTGGCCTGGCAAAGCGGGATGAACTGAATGAAGTGGCTAGGGACAAATATACGCTGATGTCAATAAATGGATGGCATGTTTTCCTTTTTTGCTTTGTTGCTCTGCTGTCGTTCACTTTCACTTTGACCCTCAAGGTATATTTTTTCGACTGGCCTGGGAATGCTTCAGGTCTGGTTTTCAACTAAATAAGCTGGGTGAAGTGGTTGGGGATGAGATAAGTGGATGTTAATTATTCAAATTGGATATTTTGTTTAGTGCCATATCATTCTGACAAAGTTCATTTTAACAGGGGTGCTTGAGGTTGGTCTTTTGGCTAGCCTAGGAATGATAAATGAGCTAAATGAAGTGGTTGGGGGTAGTGATAAGTAGTTCTCAATAAAATGGATTGCTTTACCAAATTTCTTTTGTCTGGGGCTCTTGTTGGTTTGTTTCTTGTCTAGCCTGGTAAAGCGGGATGAACTGAATGAAGTGGCTGGGGTTAAGTGGATGTTAATAAATGGGATCGGAAGATGTCTGTGGACTGTGCTACTTGAAGTGTAACAGGACAAGAGGTGAAGTTCTGTCCTTTTAAAATAGCAGCTTGTCATCCCTGCGCCACTTCCTGGAGAAGGGCTGGCTGCCAGTAAAGGAATCGATATCACAATCTTGCAAGTGTCCACTAAATAATATGATTAAAAAGTGTCGAAGAGCTTCGGGTTCAAGTTATTTGGAGTCGCTGGAAATAAAATTTAGGGCACGTGCGCACGTTTGCTTGCATGGGCATTCGTGCTCCTCGCTTCCTTCCGAGGAATGAAGGTGAGGGCGGTTCGGGTAGCGTGCTTTTCACTTTGCTAAAGTGCTGCTCTTTAATGAAACACCTTGACCTGCCCAACCCTCTTCCAATACTTGGGATTGAAAGGACCGACAACTCGCAGGAAACCAAAGAACAAACGGTAAACTTGGCTTTTGTTCAGCTTAGCTTTACGAAGAGCGAGCAAGTGGTCTTACTCTCTCTTTCTTTTTCTTTTTCTCTTTTTCTTTTCTTTCTTTCTCCATTTTTTCTTTTTTATGTGTCTCTCTTTTTCATGTGTCTCTGTCTCACTTCCTTTTGCTTTTACTTTTTCCTCCCCTCTTTTTTTCTTTCTTTTTTGTTTATTTTTCTTTTTCTTTTCTCTCTCCCTCTCTTCTCTTTCTCTTTCGGTTTATTTTCTTCTCTTGGCCTCGTTTCTCCACCCATTTACTTTCCTTTTATCTTTCCATTTTTCTCCATCACTATCTCTTTCTCTCACTCGCTCTCTTGATATGTTTCTTAATCTCTTTCTCACTGTTTGTTTCTCTCTCTCTTTCACTCTCGCTCTCTCTCTTTTTTTTCTCTCTCTCTCTCTTCAAACCATTATTTTTCTTTTGATCACTCTGTCTTTACTGTTTTTACACTTCTTTTCTTTCTGTCTTTCTTTCTTTCTTTCTTTCTTTCCTTCTTTCCTTAATTCTTGCCCTTGTTTTTCTCTCTCTCTTTCTTTCTTTCTTTCTTTCTTTCATTAGTTCTTTCTTTCTGTCTCTTTTTCTGTCTTTCTTTCTTTCTCTCTTTCCTTCCTTTATTATTTCTTTCTGTCCCTCTTTATTTCTTTATTTCTTTTGTTCTTTCATTCTTTCTTCCTTTCTTCCTCTTTCTTTCTATCTATTTATTTATTTCCTTCTTTCTTTCTTTCTTTCTTATCTTTTTTTTTATTTATTTCTTTCTTTGGTTCTTTCTTTCTGTCTGTCTTTCTTTGTTTGTTTCTTTCTTTCTTTCATTGGTTCTTTCTTTCTTTCTGTCTGTCTGTCTTTCTTTCTTTCTTTCTTCCCTTGGATATTTCTTTCTGTCTTTCTTTCTTTCTTTCTTTTGTTCTTTCTTCCTTTCTTTCTCTTTCTTTCTATCCATTTATTTCTTTCCTTCTTTCTATCTATCTTTATTTTTCTTTCTTTCTATCCATTTATTTCTTTCCTTGTTTTTTTCTTCCTTTGCTTTATTTTCCTTTATTTCGTATCTTTGTTTTTCTTTCCTTTCTCTTTCTTTCTTTCTTTCTTTCTTTCTTTCTTTCTTTCTTTCTTTCTTTCTTTCTATTTCTTTCTTTCTTACCTTGTTTTTTCTTTCTTCATTTGCTTTAGTTTCCTTTCCTTCTTTCTTTCTTTTATTTTCCTTCTTTCTTTCTTTTCTTTCTTCCTTTATTTTTCTTTATTACTTTTTTCTTTTTGTCTTTCTCCCTTTTTTTCTTTCTTTCTTTTTTCTTTCCTTAATCCTTTCTTTATCTCTTTCTTTTTCTTTCTTTTCTTTCTTCCTTTTATTACTTTCTTTCTTTATTTCTTCCTCCCATTCTTTCTTTTTCTCTTTCTCAAAGAAACTTTGATGGTGGTTTTTCTTTTCAAGCACATGAATAAATATTGTCCGGATGGATTTTAAATTTTTTAGGATTCCAAAAAGAAACACTTTTATAAAACTCCATAAAGTCCGAATGAAAGCCGTAACGAAGCGTGCTAGCGTGCTAGCGTGCTAGCGTGCTAGCGTGCTAGCGTGCTAGCGTGCTAGCGTGCTAGCGTGCTAGCGTGCTAGCGTGCTAGCGTGCTAGCGTGCTAGCGTGCTAGCGTGCTAGCGTGCTTATTTTTTCCCCAGTTTTCTCTTTTGGATTTCTTGAAGGTATTATCAGCGCCACGCAGAGACGACATTAATTCAAGCGGTCAATATTCAATAAATACAAAGAAGAAGAGTCGGAGCCTATCTTTCATATTTTTCGCGCTTAATGGATGAAAAGAGATTAGAGTGTTGTCGCGACGACGGCGTACGCTTTATCTTGTAAATCCCGCAGAAGTCGAGCGGATCAAGTGGATAAAAATACTTTACAGAGATGTCAAAACCGGAACGCAAACTCCAAAAAGGAGAAACAACATGGAAATGTTGACACACACACACGTTTAAAAATGTCATTAGAATATATTTTAAGAAATAAATACTGTAATTTTTGCACTACAAGGCACACCGGATTATAAGGTTTACCAGAGGCGTTGCCAGGGAGGGGCAGAGGGCTCAGTGCCCACCCAAAGAGAATTGGATGTAGTGGTGATGGCAGTCTAAAATAAGGAGAAAAAGTCGAATGAAATAAGTAAAAAAAACATGTATGAAAAAGAAAAACAGAGAGAAATAAAAGAAGAGAAATAAGAAAGAAAGAAAAAAGAAGTAAAGAGCTGGGTGGGGAGACAAAAGAATAAAAGAAAAAAGGAGAAAAAAAGAGAAAAAATAAAACATAAAACAAAAAAAGGAAAGAAAAGAAGAAAAGTTAAATGAATAAAAAAGAAAGAAACAAAAGAAGAAGAAGAAAAACAAAAAAGAAAATCCAGGACAAAATTTAAAAAAAGTGGGAAAAGAGAAGTGAAAGCAAGGGGGGGGACAAAAAAAGAAAAACATAATTTAAATAAAGAAATAATGGAGAAAAAAAGAAAAAAAAGGAAAATGCTGGGGGGCAAAACAATGCAATGGAAAAAAGGAAAAATAAAATGAAAAACAGAAAGAAAAATAAGAAAAGGAGGAAAGGCCAGGGGGAAAAAAATAAACAAAAGGAGGAAAAACACAAACGGAAAAAATGAAAGTACTTGCTGAAATGTTGTAGCAGTGAAAAGTATTGAT
The DNA here is from genome assembly GCF_059441175.1 of Urocampus carinirostris. Classification (NCBI taxonomy): domain Eukaryota; kingdom Metazoa; phylum Chordata; class Actinopteri; order Syngnathiformes; family Syngnathidae; genus Urocampus; species Urocampus carinirostris. Next base: position 12,189,687 of record NC_142364.1, read on the forward strand.
CAATAAGCCCATTTCTAAGATATTCAACTCATTTCAAATAATCAGGACTTACTTCATAGCCTGTCAGAATGCTATTTATGCCCAGTGCCAAGAACGGTTTGTTACATTATCTTTTTCTCGTGTTACTGTTTTGTAAGAAGGCACTCCAAGATTTTAAACTCTCTGCCGATGGACACAGATGGAAAGAACCACGGACCATCCAAGCTTTGTTATTGGATTGCGTCAGCCTTCCTCAATGTGGGGTCAAGGCCCTGGGCTTTGGCCTTCTTTGTCCCCATCATCCAAGGGGGCAAAGGCCAGCCAGGGCACCCTTTGGGCCGCTTTCCTGGAAGCAGGAGTGAAGAAAGAGAGCAAGTAGGCTTTCCCGCCTGCCCTTTGAAATGCCGATGAAGTCATCGCTCACCTGTGACCGGTCGAAGTTTCCTGATAACGCTTTTCAAAATAACGCTCTGATTAATAAGTGAAATTTCTTTCGGACACCTAACAAAATAAATCCCCCCAGCAGTGTTTGTGATTAAACACGGCTGAGGGAGATGTACTTGTAGCAGCGTAGTGCCCTACAATACCGTGTTCTCTATTATAGTCCTATTTTCTATTGTCTTTGGAATCCAACAACAAAGCTTGGATGGTCCGTGGTTCTTTCCATCTGTGTCCATCGGCAGAGAGATTAAAATCTTGGGTTTCCTCAGAGTGCCTTGCCCTTCTGACAAAAAGGTAACACGAGAAAAATATAAACTGTTATTGGTACTAGGCATAAATAGCATTCTTACAGGTGAAGGATTTCATACATTTGACTATAAAGGATTTTATATGATTAAATACAAGTTATATTTTTCGAATGCAATGAAAATTTTCACTGAGTGAGCTTCAGGTCACGCCGTTCCAAATGCGGAATGTTTTGGCAGGGGAATTTTGATAACAGGACTCTGACAAAGGACGTCAGGCATTGTTTTGATAAACGCTCTGCTGTTTTGAGTTTCTCCAGACATCGAGGCGAGGGGCTGGACACCACGTGGGGGCTTCCCTGGCACGCCCATGGGAGGAGCCGGCACACCATCTTGCGGATAGGTGAATGTAGGTTGTGTTTGGTTCATGGAGTCAGATAACTCATTCGAACAATTTGGTAAACGGTACATTTTATTATTTAATTCCAAACATAATCCTAATTCCTGATCTATAAAAAGATGACATGTTTTTGGTGTAATGATGTATGTTTGGCTAGTGCAACCTATAATTAGGGACAATCTGTTACACACTGACCCTTTAAATAAATGGGTTAAACTGTGTGTTTTTTTTCTTGGAAAGCAATCAGTAATATTATCCAGTGCATGATTTTTTTACATTCGAGACACCCTATTTTAGATTTATTCCCTCCGTTTTTAATTATACATAAAGTGCTACGATAGCGCTAAGTTTTTGAGTTTTCTGTCATCGCGACCTCTTTGATGGATCGTTGTTTTTAGCAGCTCAAAGAGAAAGTACGCAAAAGCGTGTGGTAGCCCCTCTTTGGCGAAAACAAAACAGGGGCTAATTAATCATTACCGTCACGTGTCGAGAGAATCATGTTTTCCTTGATGAGCTATAATAAAGTTTAGCAACCTGAATTAGCAAAAACCGAATAACGCGAGCTAATCGCTGGCAAAATCT